>NW_007261051.1:26186-55938 GCF_000164805.1 Carlito syrichta
TGACCTAACAGAGCAGAAAAGAATCAGTAAATCTGATACGTCTCGCTTGCAATTAGCTGTGGTAGTGCCATAATGAAGCTTGCTCAGGAACCTTGTTACCATGAAATTATTACCCCAAAACAGTTCAATTCTGTGCACTTGTTATTAATGATGAGTGTTATCAAGTAAGGCAGATATTTGCTCAGAAGCTCCACAAGGCACTTGTGAAGTTGCTGCTCCCCCTGGAGTCCATGACAATCTTTGTCTTGTGTGCCAAAGATCCAGTAAAGGAGAGGAGGGCACATGCATGACAGTGTTTACTAAAAAACATCAGTATACGCAGGGAGTACATTAAACAGAACCCTATGGCTACTGAGAAATTATTATCACTGTTGCCTGAATATGTAGTTCCATACATGATTCACCTGCTAGCCCATGATCCAGATTTCACAAGATCACAAGATGTTGATCAGCTTCGTGATATCAAAGAGTGCCTATGGTTCATGCTTGAAGTTTTAATGGCAAAGAATGAAAACAATAGTCATGCCTTTATGAAGAAAATGGCAGAGAACATCAAGCTCACCCGAGATGCCCAGTCTCCTGATGAATCCAAAACAAATGAAAAACTTTATACAGTTTGTGATGTGGCTCTGTGTGTTATAAACAGTAAAAGCGCCATGTGCAATGCAGACTCTCCAAAGGAACCAGTCCTCCCAATGAAGTTTTTTACACAACCAGAAAAGGACTTCTGTAATGACAAGATTTATATTTCAGAAGAGACAAGAGTGCTTCTGTTAACAGGAAAGCCAAAGCCTGCTGGAGTATTGGGTGCAGTAAACAAGCCTTTATCAGCAATGGGAAGAAAACCTTATGTTAGAAGCACTGGCACGCAGACTGGAAGCAACATGAATGTAAATTCAGAATTGAACCCTTCAACCGGAAATCAATCAAGGGAACAGAGTTCAGAGGCAGCAGAAACTGGAGGTAGTGAAAATGAAGAGAACCCTGTGAGAATTATTTCTGTCACACCTGGAAAGAATATTGACCCGGTAAAGAGCAAGGAAATTAATTCTGATCAGGCTGCCCAGGGCAACATCAGCAGTGACCGAGGAAAGAAAAGAACAGTAACTGCAGCTGGGGTGGAAAATATCCAACAAAAGACAGATGAGAAAGTGGATGAATCAGGACTGCCTGCCCCTTCCAAACCGCGAAGAGGACGCTGACCCAAGTCGGAATCTCAGGGCAACCCAACCAAAAACGATGATGTAAATAAGCCTAATAGCAAGGGGAGGAAGCGAGCTGCAGGCAGCCAGGAGAGCCCTGGGGGCTTGGAAGCAGGAAATGCCAAAGCACCCAAACTGCAAGACGGAGCCAAAAAGGCAGTCCCAGCAGAGAGACAGACTGACCTGCAGAGGTAAAAAGAAGACTCCTTTGTAAAGGGAGGGAGCGAGGGCCACACAGAAGCAGCTCTCGCTCCTGCAGGCCTTGAATTCACAGTGTCCTGAGCAGGAGACAGCGTTCACATCAGAACTCACACTTTCGGCCTTGAAAACGGAAAGAAACTCTTGCTTCCTTTCCATATGACCCCAGTCCTCCGATGGAAGTGGACAGCAGTACCTCTCGAGAGAGGCTAAAAGCAGCTCTGGGCTACACCCCCCACTCAGACTTTTCTTAGGAAAAGTCAATAATTAAGCAAATTGCTTAACACTTGGTTCCAGTTCCTGCATATCTGGAGTTTAAATGCATAATACACCATTAATTTCTATGCTGCAGTTTTTATTTTAAAGAAAGTAACAAAATGTCCTTACACTGACACAGAAATTCTCCATTTTAGAACCAGGAATTCCCATGTTACACAAGAAAAAATAGAAATCTACTGAATTAATTTTTTAAAAGAAAAGAGATCAGATGAAATATTTCTTTGTTTTTCCTTTTGGAAATTTTGATGTATAGTTCTTTCTGCCTGCCTACTTTTCTGCAAAAATGAGATGTACAGATTTCAATTCCCTGCTATGAAAAGTGATGTGGTGGCAATTTTATAAATGTTGCTTTCTGATTTTTATCAGAGTGAGAAGATAATTAAAATTATTATTGATTTGCAAGTAGTAAACAGTTCATATTTTGATTTCCCTCCATTTTAGTTTAATATAATTTGCAATAAATGTACATATTGTTGTTTTTTTCGTAGAGCATATCACTTTAAAATGGTTTTTACTCCTATGATTATGTTGGAATATTTGGGATTTTAAAGGAGTAAAAGACTGTCCAGCATTTGGTTTTGTAATGTTTGTCACCAGATTTTTATTATTGTTGTAAAAAAAAGTTCGATTTTTAAAAATAGTTGGCCTTTGGCAGCTTTGTAAGGGACGTCGGAGGTGAGGTGTTCAGGATTGCTGTCAGTTTTCGACACTGTGCTGTTGGGAAGGAAGTATTTTGCTTTTGTCTGCTGGTCTCGGCTCAGTTTTTGTTTATTTTAGAAGACAACTGTTGCATCAGTACATTATGTTTCTTGGCATTGTTCAGCATAGGTAACGTGTGCACTTTTCCTGTACACATCATATTTAAGTATTTTGTATAAAATAAATGCTTCTAGATATAAAAAAAAAAGAATCAGCTTTTTTTCCTTGTTGATACTTTCTACGATATTTTTGTCTTCTATATCCTGCAATTGTGATTTTTTTTCTTGGTGATCTGGATTCTGCTGCAGAAGTGAGGATTTAAGTTGTCCTGCCTTTTCAGCTCCTTGAGGTGTGACGTTCGGCACTTTGCCTGTGATATTTCGATTACCTTGATGTGTACATGCAATGCTGTGAATTTTCCTCTTCACACTGCTTCATGTCATCCCAGTGATTCTGATGTGTTTTTGTTTTCATTTGCTTTCAGAAATCTTTGTATTTGTCTTGATATCTGTGTTGGCCCAGAAGTCTTTCAGTGGTATTTTAATATCCATGTCTTTGCATGTTCTGGACATATCTTGCTGGCAATATTTATTTTTATGCCACTGTGATCTGAGAAAATGCATGGTATAATTTTGATCTTTTGAAATGTGTTCACTCAATTTATGTCCAACAATGTGATCAATCTTAGAGTGTGTTCCATGTGCTGATGAGTAGAATGTATATTTTGTAGATGTTGGGTGAAGTGTTTTATGGATGTCTGTCATCATATCCATTTGACCGAGTGTCTAATTGAGGTTCTGGATTTCCTTGTTGGTTTTCTGCTTTGATGATCTATCTAAAGCTGTTAGTGAGAGATGTAGGTCTCCCACTATGATTGTGTGAGAGTCAATGTCCTCTCTTAGCCTACTCAGTACTTGTTTTATGAAACCCGGTGCTCCTTGTTGGGTGCGTATATGTTTAGGAGGAATAGTTCTTGCTGGTGGATTGACCTTTTATCATTATGTAGTGTCCTTCCATGTCCATTTTAACTTTCAATGGTTCGAAGACTGTTTTTCTGTCCCAGAATAGTTACACTTGCCCTCTTCTGTTTTCCACTTGCCTGAAAGATCATTTTCCAGCCACCAACTTTGAGTTCATGGGTGTCATCTTCAGTGAGATGAGTTTCCTAGAGGCAGCAGGCTATTAGATCATGCTCCTTCATCCAGGTTGCCACTCTTTCAGTGGCATATTTACACTATTCATGCTCAATTTCATTATTGAAATGCAAGAATTGATCCCCATCATAGGGCTCTTAAGGGGTTGCTTTGTGTCCTTTTAACTCTTGTATTATTTATTTATTTTCATGTTTGTGAGTGCATTGTATTTTCTGCTAACTCTGTGCTTGCCCAAACTTTTTGATAGGCATGACCATTCCTTTTTTGTGTGTTCTCTGTTCCACAGCTTCTTAAGCCTCTCCTGGAGGACTGGTCTGGAGACAACATATTCTATTAGGGATTGGAAGTCTGGGAATGATTTTAGTTGTCCATCACTTATGAGATTAGCATGGCTAGGTAAGAAATTCCTGGCTGGAATTATTGATCTTTAAGAATGCTGAAAGCGTCCAAGTCAGTGGGACTACAAATCAGATCCACTGTGACCGATTTCCCTGAGCTTTTTATAAATCCTTTTATAAACCTGGGCAAAGTGGCTCACGCCTGTAATCCCAGCATTTTGGACAGTGGTGAGAGGATTGGCTGAGCCCAAGGGTTGGAGACCAGCCTGGGCATCTTAGCGAGACCTCACGTCTACAATAAACCAAAAATGAGCTGGGCATGGTGGCACACATTTGTAGTTTCAGTTACTTGGAAGGATGGGGCTAGAGGATTGCCTGAGTCCAGCAAATTGAGGCTGTGGTGGCCGTGAGCATGCCACTGCACTCCACACTGGGCAACAAAGTGAGACTCTGACTCAAAAAACAATACTTCTAGAGATTTTTAAAATAACTCCTTTCAGATCCCCTCACTGCCCCAGCAGTCATCTTGAAATCTCCCAGACATCACTCAGCAGTACACAGGTGACAGTGCCCGAAGGTCCCTAGCTGCTCCACTGAACATGATTAGAAACTCTGGGACTCCATACAATCCAGAAGCCTGCCCTATGCCAGTACCAACTCCAACATACAGTAAGGTAGACCCAGGACCCAGTGATAGAAACATGAACATGACACTGAGCGGTATGGATGAATTCATTTATTTTATTTTGAAATGAAAAGCCAAATAACTGGAGCCCTGTCACCAGGGTGCCACAACCCCATCCCCGCCTCCTTCCTCTACCCTGTACTAGCAATAAATAAGTTTCCCCAAACCAAATTATTAGAATCTTTTTATTTGCCAGCTTCAACCACGCCTATTATACAGGGGGAGGCACAACCCCCAGAATAAACAAAATGTTACACAAATACAATATGTACACATGAGCAGGGGAGCTTAACCACACAGCCTGTGTTTTCCCAGCTGACAGTTAGCCCAACTGTCCACCTGGAGAGAATGCCACCCCATTGTCCTGCCCCAAGTGACTCTGAGTAAGAAGACGGAGCCGTCTGAAGAAGGCCTGCTGGGTGGGGTGAGGAGATGACTGGGGAGTCCCTGCTACTCCTGAGGGACAGCCTCCAAAGAAACTAGAGTTTTAGTCTCAGGCATTTTGTTTTTCTGGAACAAAGCAAACCCAGAAATTCAGATGAGGCCCTGATTCAGCTGGTGAAGGGACTGCACCAATTTCTCTCCCTGTTAGGCACAGGCCCTATCTTGCTACTGTCAAGATGAAGGGGTGAGGAGGGAGAGATGGCAGGAAAGGTACACAGTGGCAGGGGCAGGGTAGGAGGGGAAGGAACATGGTGGGGGCAGAGGCCCCGGCCCCTCTCCTGGCTCTAAATGTCCAATATCTTCAACTCGTTACACCCATGATGCCTGTAGAAAAAGGGTATGCAGAGCTTGTCAGCCAGGACTGGGCTCTCCTGGGTGATCTGGATTCTGGAAAGCAGATGAGTAATCTTCTGTGTAGTAGGACTCTTGGGAGTAGTGCCCTCTCCTGTGTCTCCTTGTGTCGACTCCCCATCATCAGTCAGGCTCACCGTGCTGAGACCTGTGAGTGGAGACAGGCCAGCATCTGAGCACTGCACCCTGCCCGCACCTGCCCAGCCCTCGTCAAGTGTGCTACTCACCAGCTGGCTGCCCGTAGGCAGCTCCCAGCTTCTGGGGGGCTGCAGGCCCTGGAGTGGACTCTGCAGCAGGGCTCTGGGTAGCAGCCAGGAATTTGTCATGCCACATTTCACGCTCGTGCACAAGTCGTGACACCAGCTCCTGCAGATCCTGAAGCCTGCCCTGAAGGGAGAGATGCTCAGTGTGCGCCCACCATCCGCCTCACCCGCAGACAGTTCCTGGGCCCTACCTCCATCTCTTCGTTTTCCTGGGTCAGTCGGCTGAGGTCCTCCTCCACCTCTCGGTGCCGTTCCTTCATCACTGCCCTCTGGTTTTGGGACAGGGCCATGGACTCGCCTGCAGGAAGACAGGGCTGAGAGGCTGGCCCTTCCCCCCCAGGGAGCTGCCGCACCATGGCCAAAACCTTCCTGCTCACCAGGAGTGTCAGTCTCTTCAGACAGCTGGACACAGCGATGATCCAGCTCCACCATCCACTCCTGCATGTCTTCCTTCTCCCGCAACACCTGCAGGAAGTGGCTCTGGAAACGGAACCCGGAGTCAGGGTCAGCAGCATCCTACCAGTCCAGCCTCCTTGGGCCTGTCAGGAAAGACTACCTCACCTGAAGATTCTGCATGGCCCTCTGGAGGGCCAGGTGCTCTTCCTTGGACACAGACTCGCCCCTGGTTCCAGGAGCTGGAGTGACCTCCTCCGCCGCCTTCCAGGTTGGGTCTGCCATCTTGACTAGTCGCTGGCAGGCCACTGTGCATTTCCTCAGCTGCCCCTGGAGCCGTGCCTGTTTCTTCTCATCACTGGCTAGATCTGCATTCAAGTTCACCACCTGCAAGTGAGAGGGTGTGTTTTTGTGGGGGGAACCAGCAGGACATATTGGGGGCAGGCAGGTGGAGAGGAGCTGCTCTTTCGGGCCTCTTTGAGGAAACCTGTTGTGTTGGGAGCCGGCCGTAACTTGTTTCACCAGACAATCTTTGTTAATGTGTCCGACTGACCACAGTTATAGCAAGACTGTAATGAGATATTCTTTTGCTTATTACTTATATACTTTTCTTATATTACTTATATATTGTTTATATGGTGTATATATATTACTTATATTATTTATATATTGCTTATATATATAGCTTATATATATTGTTTATATTATATTACTTACACATTACTTATATACTTTTGCTTATATTACTTATATTACTTATATTATTTATATATTATTTATATATTGGCTATATATATATAGCTTATATTCTTATATTGTTTATATTACTTATTTTATTTATATTACTTATATACTTTTGCTTATATTACTTATATTATTCATATTACTTATATATTTTTGCTTATCATTGCTTGAGCTCCCTGCATTCCTATAAGAAAAGGAAAAGTGTAACTAAGTTCAGGCTTTATTTCAGTATTCTCAACGTTTAAAGGAAAACCTTAGAAAGAGGTGCAGTAAGCTTAGCGGGGCAGTTTCTACTAATGTACCCAATTTGTCCACATACATAACATGATTACACTGAAACATTTTTCTGTTTACCTGCGTCCTGCATACCTTGAGCGATCTGTGAAAAGGTTTCTTCCTTCAAAGCTGCGGCCAAAGCCATCCCTTGTATAATAGCTGGGCTTACATCCACGCACTGGCAGATAAAATCAGTAACCCATCCGGTTTTGCGTATGGGTCTAAGTAAAGCCTGACAAGTATTATTAGCATTTTCAAAAGCCAATTGTTTGATAAGAATTTCTGCTGCTTCTTTGTTAGTAATTACCCAATTAACAGCCGTAGTGAGTCTGGAAACAAAGTCCTCATAACTTTCTTCGGACTTTTGTTTTATATCAGATAAGAAAATTTTTTCCACACGGTGACAGCACAATGATTTATCTGAAGCAAAACTTCTTTGGGTAGAGAAATTTGATTAGCCATTTGGGTATACATACCAGTCCCGGAGAGCATATCATGAGAAATAATGAATGACCCAGCAGGTTGATTTAAATTCTGGTCCATTTGAATTCTAACTTGATCATCATACTCGGTTTTTCATAGCAAATAAGCACCTCAGGACAAACAGCTTTTGGCTAATTGCTGCCAATCTGCGAGAGTCATCCATCGAGAGGCAAATTGATCTAAAATAGTAATTGTATAAGGTGCAAGAAAACCATACTTTGAGCTCACCTCCCATAACTCTCTTAACAATTTATATGGCAAGGGTTCCCAGTGAGCTCGATCCACTCCATCAGCACTGGGATAAAATTGTATTGGGAAACAAGCTGTGAAACTAAAATCTCCTTCTTTTTCTGCTTCAGCTCATACTGCCTGCATACCGAGAGGAAAGACAGGAGCCGCAGGGGCATTACCGGCATTTTTAGGCAAATTTTTTGGCTTTAGGACTTTAGTATTGAAAGGAGCAGCCTGTGGGAGGGAAGGCACAGGTTGGCCATAGGAGCACTGATAAGATATCTAACAGCTTTTGCCTCAGGTTTGGCTTCATCCTGTGGAGATAATTTATCATTGTCATTATAATCAGGGCTGCAGCGAAGAGAAAAGTTCCCTCATCATCATCATTGTTAGTGACCTTTTTGGAAGGAAGTTTTTTATAATTATGCTGTGGATGTAAAGCATTTTTAATTAACATTGTTCCTGCACAAAATGTAGAAAATGAGCTAGATTAGATAAGAAACTTTAGCTCCATGCTTAGAAAGAGTGTTCATTAGAATGCCAATGAACATTTTCGTTTACTTAGACTCGCTCTGGCCCATGATTAAATCATGGCTCTGGCATCAAAAAACCAATCCTTACCCATCTCACTCTGCCTGTCTCTACAGAGGGGTCTGCAACACCCTAGGTAAGATCCTAGCCATCCTGAAATGAGAAAAAGCTTACCTTTCCAGGACCCCACTCTGGAAATGGAACCTGGAGTCAGGGTCAGCAGCATCCTGCCAGCCCAGGCTCTTTGGGCCTGTCAGGAAAGACTCCCTCACCTGAAGATTCTGCATGGCCCTCTGGAGGGTCAGGTGCTCTTCCTTAGACACAGACTCGCCCCTGGTCCCAGGAGCTGGAGTGGCCTCCTCCGCCGCCTTCCAGGTTGGGTCTGCCATCTTGACTAGCCGCTGGCAGGCCACTGTGCGTTTCCTCAGCTGCCCCTGGAGCCGTGCCCATTTCTTCTCATCACTGGCTAGATCTGCATTCAAGTTCACCACCTGCAAGTGAGAGGGTGTGTTTTTGTGGGGGAACCAGCAGGACATATTGGGGGCAGGCAGGTGGAGAGGAGCTGCTCTTTCGGGCCTCTTTGAGGAAACCTGTTGTTCACAGGCGTGAGGGTGTCTGACAACTGACTCCAAGGAGGGGAGAAGTTTAGGGAAATAAAAGGTGGGAAAGACAAGAAGATAAGTGTGGCCAGGCAACCCCAGAGGAAGACAAGCGGTTAGGCTCACCATGGCGTCTTGGCTCTCAAAGTCCTCCGGGATGGTCAGCATGGGCCGGGGAGGCTCCTGGTCCTGGCTCTTGTCATCTTCATCTCCATCCTCATTTCCTGATTTGTACTCTACCAGGACAGTCAAGGGGTCTTCAGATCACCCAGCAAGGGAGACAGAGGGGCTACCTTGCTCCACTCTGTGTAACCCTCACCCAAGGAAAACAACCAGTTGTTCCAGTGGTCTCTTCAAAGCCCTCAGTCCCGGCCCACAAAGGGCCCCTGACTTCCTCCGACTCACTCACCTTCCATGGGGATGTCAGAGAGATCATTCTGGGCCTGAGGCTCCTGGTTCGGCTGGTCTGCCACTTGCCGACATTCCTGCAGATGGGAGAGGAATGAGAAGGCCCAGGGTGGCCAGGTCCTCCCCTTCAGGCCCACTCCTGGCCCCTCCCATACCTGGGTTATCTGCAACTCTAGGCAGACCATTATGGCCTCGACCTTGGCCTGAATGGCCTCATCCTTCATCTGGCCCATTAGCTTGGCCTGTAGCAACATCTCCTTCTGCAGCGCCTCCTTCTCGGAGACCAGTTCCTGATAGGCGGCCTCCTGCTGCTGCAGCTGGGCCAAACACTGGTCTCGCGGCTCTGGCAGACTCTGAGTCTCCTGATGCTTTACTCCTACCTACAGGCAGACCCGGGAATGAGCATGGTTGCCGAGGCTGCAGTGCAGTAGATCATCAAACTCCAGGGCTCAAGGGATCCTCCCACCTCAGCCACCAAGCAGGTGGGACTCCAGGCATGAGTCACTGTGCCTGGCTTCCCTGAGCTTCGTATCAATTCTTGGAGACCTGTCTTATGTAGATTGTACATAGTACACACACATGGCCCATCTTCCTATACAGATCTCTTACAGGGGGAGGCAGAGGTGGCATTGCAATGATGCATCCTCAGAATGCCACCAGTGCTCCAGAACAGGCCAACACATGAGACCAGATTATTAGGGAGGGGATGGGGTTAGAACACAGGGTTGACCTTCCCCAGGCTTGAAGTGGGCAGGAGACAGGCACTCGACATTGAAATTCTCCCCCAAACCTGGCAGCAAACAAAGAATTTGTGTTACTTTTTCCAGCCGATCCAAAATGTCCTGCTTCTGGTGTTTCTGTAGGGAAAATCAAAGAAAGGTGACTGAGGCACCCTTCTTTTTTCTACCTCCCAGACCAACAAGGGGTGTGCAGGGTCAGGAGTTGGTGTTAAAGGCCATATTCTCAGATCCTATGGGGCATGAAGAGACACCCTCTCCTCAAGTTACCCAGGAAAGAGCACTTGAGTCTTCCTTGGTTTTTGCTGACAACTACAGAATGGAAAGCTTGAATCTAGATTCTCTTTATGTATTAATTTTTTTTATAGAGATGGGTTTTTGCTATGTTGCCAAGGGTGGTCTTCAATTCCTGACTGAGGAGATCCTCCCACATCAGCTCCAAAATTGATGTGATTGCGGGCATGAGGCACTATACCTGGTCTGGATTCTTTTTCAAGGACAGCAACAAATCTCCGGAAATGAAGTTTGAGAAAATAAGGGCTACCTTTTCATAAGTTTGTGATGTGTAAATGTGCATTCATTAACTACAAACTGCATGAAAGATGCTGTTCTTTTTTTTTTTTCTTTTTGAGTCAGAGTCTCAAAGGTGTTACCCAGGCTGCTATGCCATGGCACAATCACGGCTCACCACAGCCTTGAACTCCTGGTCACAGGCTATCCTCCTGTCTCAGCATCCAGAGTATCTGGGATACAAGTGCACACCACCATCACCAGCTTATTTTTTTCATCTTTTTTGTAGAAAGGAAGTCTCACTATGTTGTCCTGGCTGGGGTCAAAATCCAATCCTCTCGCCTAAGCCTTCCTAAGGGCTTGGCTTATGGGCAAGAGTCCTGTACCCAACCTGGATTGGTTTTAATGGCAGGAACACAGCAAAGAAAGGACAGACAAGAGACCTCCACTCTGAGGATTCCATTCCAGTGGACCTTTAACCCAGGGTTCTCCTGGCTAAAAGAGACCGCATACCTCCAAATTCTATCTCATCAGGAAACTCAAGCCCAGGCAGAACTGGTGACTTGTCCAAAATCAAAAACAGAGCAAATGAGGAGTGGGGTCTTGCAGGAAAACAGGGCTCTGGATGCCCTGTGGGGCAGACTCATCCCCCCCACCCCCAGGGCAAGTGTGGTGACGACTCAAGCAACAGCATGCACAAAACAGAGAGGAGGTGCACAGGGCAGCAACAGAAGAGCCATGCTGCATGCTCCATGCTCTGCGTCTCCCCCACTGAGGTCTAGGCCCCCTAGCACCCCTTCTTTCTTGGCACCAGGTGTGCCCAGCCCCTTTCTTCAGAGTCCCTATGGGAAACTGGACCCCAGGACTGAAATTAGAAGACCTCCTGGACTCCTAACAGTTCCTCTTTGGTTTCACTGAGTTGACTGCTTCCTAGAGAGCTGGTGTCCTGGGCTACTGCTAGTTTTTGAGAGGTGAGAGGTGGGTGAGGGTTGGTGGAGAGGCAGAGAGAGCAATCCTTAGGGCTGAGGGTGTGGGCTGTCTCAGCTGGCAGAGAGGCACCAGGCCCATTGTGAAGGGAGGACAGGGGACTGGCCTGCAGGGTCCTTGGGCTCAGTCCTGGGCCACCTACCTCCAGATCATTCATGCTGGCAGAAGATGCAGGCCCATCACCATTGACATAGGAAGTGGACTGAAAGAGATGAGAATTTACATGGAGTTGTTTGTCTCATTCAGAGTCTTACCCTCTGACTGACTTCCTTTTTCCTCATCAAGTGGCAAAGATCTTTTCTGCCCAGGTTGGGCCCCTCCTCCTGTCACCCTCTGTGCACACTTCTCAGGCTTCCCTTCCTGAGCAGCTCTCATCTGGGCCTTTCTGCAGCAGGATCAAATGACAGAGAGAGTCTGGGGTCCAACGTCACTTCTGCAGCTTCCTGGGAGAAGCTCAGAGAAGACGTGCCCTGCTCCATGTCACCCAGCACGTCACTGTTCCCAGATCTGACCCTCTCTCAGGAATCCCTGTCTCGGTTTTTTTCTATCAAATTCTCCTTCCCCCTCTCACCCCTATTCTGGGCCCTGAACCCCGATGGTACCTCAGACACGAGACCATTGAGCTGCTGAGAGGGTCCTCGCAGGCTCTCTGTTGATGAGAAAGTCCTAGAGACAGAGAAACTAGGGTCAGGATGGGTGACTCGGGGGAGATCAGGGTCCCGGGCTGTGGCCTGCCCAGACTCCCTTGGCCCAGGAACCACTGCCCTTTTGGGGATACTCACTTGGTTTCATCCAGGAGATGAGGGCCAGAGTCCACATCATGGCTCTGTTTGGGAAGAAACCATGAGGTGGTTATGCAATTCCCAGTGAAAATTACCCAGGGCAGAGTGAGCCAAGCTTAATCCAACAACCTTTCACATCCCCAAACCAATAGGAAAAGCCCAGGCTCAGCCTCTTCCACCACAGTCACCCCAAAGGGCACTTGGCTTCGGAATCAAGCAACCTTCAAGAGGAAGGAATCCACAGTGGAACATATAGTCTTCTGGGATGTGGGAAGGGTGAGCATTCAGGAGAGCAGTGGCACAGGGGAAGGGCACAAACCTGAGGTATCACTGTGCTAGTGGCTGTAGCATCAGGTGGAAGGATACCGTCAGATGGCAAGCGATCATCAGCAGGGTGTGCCATGGGAGTGGTGTGGTTTTGGGGTGCCTGTCACAGAAGAGAGCACCAGGTTAAGAGACCGCATAGGAGAAGGTGACTCACTGACCTCCATGGACACAAGGGTACACACCAGGTAGGACAGGTGTTACTGGAGTCACAGTGACAGTCACACATGCTGTGAGCCACTCCAGGGTATGGGAATGGCTTGCCCAGGCCTTGGGCTGCTTGGACGGCCAAAGTTCAAAGTGGTACAACCTCCTTCTTGAACATATGAGAATTTTCTTCTCCCTGGAGCTAGGCAAAAGTCAGCTCAGCTCTGGACTGCAGCAGCCACGACTGGTAGGAGAAAGGTTTGCCAAAATCAGGGAGAAGAAAGGTGGTATTCTTGCAGGAGAACAGCTGGTGCCACAGGGAGATCCTAGCCTGGGTCCTGCCGGGCAGAAGGTGGTGACGATGGAGGAGATCGGTCAGTGTGGCCACCGCCTTTCTCCCCTCTCTCTCCTTTCATTGCCTCCTTCCTTTCTTCCCTGCTCTGAACATTGGCTGTGCTTCCCATTTAGACCTTTTCAGGTCAAGAAAGTGGCCCAACCATAAGCCTCTCACTACTCTCTAGAGATAAAAGGGATTAAATCAAGCCACGGCAACCTCTCAGCTCCAGAAGCACCAAACCAACCAAGAAACCACCTGAGGAAAAGATCTGCCCAGTGGTGATGTGGAGGTCAGGTGCCTCTTTCCTGGGAATAGCAGCTGGGGACGAACACAGGATTTAGGACTTGGAACACATAGAAACCTCTCGCTCATCCCCAAGGGAACCCACCTGCTTGACTAGCGCCCCGCCCAGCCTCTCTCCAGGCTCAAGCCTCTGGCTCTAGAGAGTATCTGATGTCTGACAAGACCAATTGGGCAGAGTGTGGAAAAGAAAGCTGACTAGTTGAAGCCTGGCAAGAATGCTAAGGAGCCAAGACCTGGCCAGGTGAGCCAATCTCATGAGGAAGTGGCTGCACCTGTCTCTACGGAAAGGGCTGCCTGCTCTCTAGACCCTTCTCCCTGGCCTCTGAAATCCCAAATCTACTTCCATCCCTCGAGCCAGCGTTGCAGAGGCTGACAGAACTGAGGATGAGCCAAGCTGTCTTTGTAAGTTTGCTGTGACCAGAGCTCTCAGGCACAAGACTTGAGGGGACTCTGGCAGGTTCTAGTTTCTTCCTGGCCACCTGCATTCTCACTAATCTCCAGGATTAGAAACAGGGACACTCCAAGAGCGGAAAAAAGTATTTTCCTGAAGACTTTTCAATATGTGCAACATGATTCCTCTGTCAACAACCAAGTTATTTCATAATTTTAAGTCTTGCAGCTAAGAATGAAGTTTAAAAAATGCCTACTCCACTCAAGATGTTCCATCCCATTAATTTTTCTCTCTCCCTTATCCCTACTTCTGGAAGTGTTATCAGCTCTATTCAGAATATGGCAATCGGAGGCCTGCATTCTCAGGTTCTCCCCTTGGGCCCCACCTGCAGGCAAGAGGTGTGAGTTTTTGTGTGGGGAATGCACAGGACGAGCGGGAGCCAGGGAGATGGAGAGAAGACCCTCTCTCAGGCCTCTGTGCCATCTTGAGAGTACTGATTCTTCCGATCCATGGGCATGAAATGTTTTTCCATTTGTTTGTGTTATCCTTGATTTCGTGGAGCAGCGTTTTGCATTTCTCATTGTAAAGGCCTTTCACGTCTCTGGTTGGATGGAAGCCAACGTATTTCACCTGCCTAGCCCGCTGGCTGCTCCTGGGCCTACCTTCATCTCCTGCTTGTCCTGGGTCAGCTGCGTGATGTACTCCTCCTTCTCCAGGTGCTGCTCCTTCAGCACTGCCCTCTGGTTCTGGAACAGGGCTTGGAGCTCGCCTGCAGGATGGCAGGGCTCATAGGCTGGCCTCTCCACCCCCAGGGAGATGCCACACCACGACTCTAACGTCCTGGCTCACCGATAGTGTCAGTCTCTCCAGAGAGCTGGATGCAGCGATGCTCCAGCTCCTCCATCTGCTCCTGCATGTCTGCCTTCTCACGCATGACCTCCAGGAAGTGGCTCTGGAGCCAGAACCCAGAGTCAGGGTCAGCAGCACCCTGCCACCCTACCCTTCTTGGGCCCGTCAGGAGTGACTCCCTCAACTTCAGATTCTCCATGGCCCCCTGGAGGGCCTGGTAGTGCTCCTCAGACACAGACTCGACCCTGGTCCCAGGGGCTGAAGTCACCTCCTCCGCTGCCTGCCGGGACGGGTCTGCCAGCTTGACCAGGCATGGACTGCTCTCTCTGTACTTCTTCAGCCGCCCCTGCAGCTGTGCCCGCTCCTTCTCAGCACTGGCATGAACAGCCATGTGAAAGTATGCCACCTGCAGGCATGAGGGATGTGTTTTAGAAGGGGGAAACTAGAGGGGCAATTGGGGGCAGGTAGGTAGAGGGAAACGCCATTTCTGGGCCTCTTTGAGTGCACCTGTTGTTCACAGGTGTAATGGGATCTGGATCTGACCCCAGGAAGGGGAGAAGACTGAGGAAAATTAGAAGACAGGGAAACCAAGAAAATAAAGGTGCCCAGTCAGTCCCAGAGTCAGGCAAGGGGTCGGGCTCACCATGTCTTCTTGGCTCTTGAAATCCTCCGGGATGGTCAGAATGGGCAGGGGAGGCTCCTCATCCTGGTTCTCGTCATCCTCATCTCCCGATTTGTACTCTACTGGAGAAGTCAGAGGGCCCCTCAGATAACCAAGCAAGGGAGACAGAGGGGTTGCCTCTGCCCCACCCTCACTGTGTAACCCTGGGCTGTCCCTCACCCAAGGAAAACAATCAGCTGTTCCAGAGGTCTCTTCTAAGCCCTCGGTCCCAGGCCGCAAATTACCCTGGCTTCCTCAGGCTCACTCACCTTCCTCGAGATCAATGAGGTTTAGCTGGACCTGCAGCTCCTGATCCACAACCTTCAGACGTTCCTGCAGGTGGGAGAGGAATGAGAAGGCCCAGGGTGTACAGGCCCTCCCCTTCAGGCCCACTCTGGCCCCACCCTTACCTGGATCTCCTGCATCTCCTGGCGGGCCTTTATGGCCTCGGCCTTGCCTTGAAGGGCCCGATCCTTGGCCTGGTCCAGGAGATGGGCCTGTAGCAGCACCTCCTTGTGCAGCGCCTCCTTCTCAGAGACCACTTGCTGATAGGCGGCCTCCTGCTGCTGCAGCTGGGCCAAATACTGGTCTCGTTGCTCCTGCAGACTCTGGGTCTCCTGGTGCTTTTGTTCCACCTGCAGGCAGACACGGGCCCAAGGCCATAAATTGGGTGGTGGAGACACTCTGGGCCCGGCTTCCTCGCTCCTGGACTATGTGACTGCCCTCTTGCCTAGAGGTCCATGGTCCCTTCGCCCAGACTCACACTCCATCACCTTCTTACCCACCACTTTAACTTTAGGTCACAGATGTGTGGGAGCCAACCAACATCTCCTTGGTAGCTGCACACAAAATGCACACTCCTTTACATTAATGATTTCATTTAAGCTCAACATTTCCTATGAGCAAAGTGCTCAATTCCTTTTTTTTTGTTGTTGTTGGGGTCTCACTCTCTGGCCTATTCTGGAGTACTGGGGCATGATCAGGGCTCACTGCAACCTTGAACTTGAGGGCTCAAGTGAGCCTCCTGAGCTGGGACTATAGGAATGTAGCACCACATCCAGCAAATTTTCTGGTTTTTTGAAAAGATGAAGTCTTGCTATGCTGCCCAGGTTGATCTGGAACTCCTAGGCTCAAGCAGTCCTCCTGGGCTCAAGCAGTCCTCCGTCCTTGGACTCCTAGTGTGCTGAGATTACAGGTGTTAGCCACCATGCCTGCGATAACTTTCTTTTTAAATTAAGGAAACCAGGCTTGGAAATGCCAATTACTTGACTAGTGACCATTAGAGCTGAGGCTTGAATCCAGCTTGAACCCAGGGAGACTCTGTCGTGACACTCTTTCCCTATTATGGAGACTCCAGACCTTTAGCTGGGATGATCATGTCCAGACCTTGGAGGAGGCCAGGGCTACCCACCTCTAAAAGTCAAGAGACATGGCAGCAAGAACCCAGCACAGGACTGCTCAGCAGGCCATTGGCATCATGTGTCTCCCCAGGTTGGAGTGACCTCTGTCTTTCCTGGCACCTCCCCTCCCCAGAGGCTACTGCCCACATGCCACCCTTTCTCAAATGGGAAGGGTTACCATTTGGTTCAATTCTCTCAGATTGTCAAGGAGCTGGCCCAACTTCTTGGCCAGCTCTTCCTTTTCTTGCTGCTCTGCATACAGCCCACTGCTGAGCTCCATGTTCTCACTCATCTGTACAGAAAAAAGTAATCAGTGCAGCAGTCAGCAACTAAGTGGTGTCCACTTTCCATGGCACAGAAATGTGGCGAGGCAGGCTAGAGGGTCATCCCCACTGCCTGAAGATCAGAGCAGGGCTCTGGCTCACACGGTGCCTTCAAAGGTACCATTTCTTTTTTTATTTTTATTTTTATTTTTGAGTTGGAATTTCACTCTGTCGCCCAGACTGGAGTGCAGTGGCTGCTCCCGGCCACTGCAGGCTTAACCCGCTGGGTTCCAGCAATCTTTCCATCTCAACCTTCCAAGTACCTGGAACTACAGGCTACCACGCCCGGCTAATTTTTGATTTATTGTAGAGATGAGGTCACGCCAAGTTGCCCAGGCGGGTCTCGAACCCACGGGCTCAGGCAATTCACTCACCTCGGCCTCCCAAAGTGCTGGGATTACAGGCTGAGCCTCCGAGCCCAGCCAAGGGTATCATTTCAAGGAAGGGCTCTGGGGTCGGGAAGAGGGCAGGCAGCTGGGGGTGCGCACCAACTTTGTTAATTCATTCTCCATCAGATCCAGCAGATCCTTGAGCAGGTCGTTCTGGAGGACCGTGCGGCTGATGCTGCTGCGGTCACTCAGGATGGTGTCCAGCACCTGCCTGTGCCGCTTCACCTGCTCTTCCCAGTGCACAGCTGCCCATTCCAGATCCAGCAGCCGCTCCTCCCGCTCCCGGTTCAGACAGCTCAAACTCTCATTTTCCTGCAGCTGGGCCTGGAGCTGTCCTGCCAGGCTCTCCAGTTCCATCCGCAGCCTCTGAGTCTCTGCTTGCAGCTGCTGGTCTCCCTCAGAGGGCCCCACTGGGGGCTCTGGACGTCGGGATTCAGCTGACAAAGGAAGCATGCGATAAGGGCCTCTGGATTCTCAAACACCCTCTTGGCCCTCAGCTCCTAAGCCAGGCAACTGACCCCCTACCTTGGCTTTCCAAGCTGGAATTCCTCACACCTGAATGATGGCCAATCCTTCAAGCCACTTTTTTTTTTTTTTTTGAGTCAGGAGTGACCCAACCTGGAAGGCAGTGGCACGATCATGGCTCACCACAGTCTCAACCTCCTGGGTCCAGGTGAACCTTCAGCCTCAGTCTCCCAACTAGCTGGTACTATAGGAATGAGCACCACACCTGGGTAATTTTTTTTATTTTCTGTACAGATGAGTTCTTGCTAGGCTACCTAGGCTTGTCTCAAACTCCTGGGCTCAAGTGATCCTCTCACCTCAGCCTCCCAAACTGCTGGAAATACACGCGTGAGCCATCATGCCTGGCCTCCAAGTTACTTATGGTTCATTATGGTTTTGTTTCCAAGACAACATGGATGGCTGAAAATAGGCACACCCCGCTTGTTGCAGTTGGAAACACTAGGCTCACAGAGAAGAAAAGACCTGCCATCTACTGGCACCAACCTCTTTCCATCTGCCCAAAAGCCACCCACCTTACTGAGCCTTTCCAGGCCATTCCCACAGCCTCTGAAACCTGCTCTGATCCCAGCCCTCCTAGCCCCAGCTCACCTGTCTGCTTCCTCTGGTGAGCCAATTTGTTCTCTGGCTTCATCTGGCGCAGACAGCATTCTTTCTCCTCCTGCAGTATGCACACCTGTGCAAAGCATGGGGAGAGTTATGGGGGGAGTTATGGAGGGAAGGGCCGGTGGATGGACAGGCCATATCTCCCTGTCACCCCACCACCACATAACCGCAACATGTGTCCACCTCTGGCGGTGCTCTGCAGCAAGAGATGCCACATGCCCAGAAAGCCCAAGTGACCCAACTATGGGAGGGTCGAGGGGTCAGCCCTCCCCTGGCCTGACATCTTCTTCAAAGTTTCAGAGCTACCAATGCAGTCCAACATCATCTTACTGAGTAGGAAACTGAGGATCAGGGGAGAAAGTGGTTTTTCTGTGATCTCTCAGAAGCTGGTAACAAAGATGGGCTTAAACTATCCTTTCTTAATCCTAGCGCCCTTTCCTCTGCACATCCTGGGTACTTTTGCTGCTTCCTAGAGGGAAAGCTTGATGGCAAGTGGCTGTTTTCACCTGGCTGGCCTCTTCTTGAGGCTTGGAATTAGGACAATCAAATAGCAACTGTTGACATCAGGCCCCATACCAGTGACTCATATAAAAATAAATTCAAATTCTCATTGAAACTTCTTTAGTGTAAGAAACACAGTATTACCCCTTTTTACAGATGGAAAAAACAGAGGACCAAAGAGTGCAACCAATTTGCTCTCAATCCTATTACTGGGGGAGGGAGAAGTATCACACTAACCAGGTTTTTATTTTATTTTTAGACAGATGGGGTCTTGCTGGGTTGCCCAGACTTGTCTGAAACTCGTAACTCAAGGTTTCCTCCCACCTTGGCCTCTGAAAGTGCTGGGATTGCAGGCATGAGCCACCACACCAGCTGAACCCTGGATGAGCTTACCCAACAGTACCCAACACTTCCTCCTCTATCTTCTTGCCCACCACCCTCCGTTGCCCTGTGAGCCCCCTATTCCCGGGAGCCTGAGCAGCCAAGACTCACATCCTCGGGTCGCTGGCAACTGCCAGAAGTGGTCTGAGGGCTGGTGTCATTTCCTCCTTTTTGCCTTTTCTTCGCTCCCGCAGGAACAGCAGGGCTGTGTTTCTGCTGATACTCCGTTAACTGTGAAAAGGAAAAGCAGGATGAGAGCGATAGGCCCTGGGAGCTTTTTCGCTTTATCTTGTTTGTTTCTTGCTTGTTTTGGAGTCAGGGTCTCACTATGCCGCCTGGGCTGCAGTGCGGTGGCACCCTCATGGCTATTGCAGCTTTAACCTTCTGGGCTCAGGTGATCCTTCCGCCGCAGTCTCCCAAGTGGCTGGGACCATAGGCATGCACCACCACGTCTGGGTAATTTTATTTTCTGTAGAGATGATTTCTAGCTATGTTACCTGGGCTGGTCTCAAAATCCTGGGATCCTCTGGTCTTGGACACCCTAAGTGCTAGGATTACAGGTGTGAGCCACCATGCCTGAGCACATAGCAAGACCTCATGTCTACACAAAAGAAAAATATTAGCCAGGTGTGGTGGTGTGAGCCTGTTGTCCCAGCTACTCAGGAGGCTGTGGTAGAAGGATCTCCTAAGCCCAGGAGGTCAAGGCTGTAGTCAGCTGTGATCATGCCACTGCACTCCAGCCTGGACAGCAGAGTGAGATGTCAACTCCAATATTAATAATTTAAGAAGAAAAACAGATGCAGAGGCTCACATTTGTAATCCCAGTACTTTGGGAGGCAGAGGCAAGAGGATTGCCTGAACCCAGGGTTTCAATACAAGCCTGGGCAACTTGGTGAGACCTCATCTTTACAATCAAAAAAAGCAGCTGGGTGTGGTGACTTACACCTGTGGTTCCAGAGTGAGACAACTAAAAAACCCTAAAAACTAGACCTTGAGGCCCTTTCTGTTATATCTGTCAATGCTGCACAGCACAGGTGAAGGGAGGAGGTGCCACAACCAGAGAAACCAGAAAGGGGGTGAGAAAATCCAGGAGACTGGGTCCTAAGATCAAAGGTCATGCTGGCGGCAGTAATCAGTCCCGACGGGGAGTGTGAGGTATCCACGTTCCACTCAATCCCAGTGACCCCCGACCCCCGGTGGCCACTTCGCCATGGGGGAGGGCATCGCAGGGCCAGGACCCAGTTCTTGGAGACGGGAGCCTGGGGAGCCCCGGAATGGGGCAGGAGGTGAGGGCAAAGTTCGGAGGGGGCACCCCGGGAGTCATCTGCCCAAACACCATCACCGGGGGTGACTGGCAAGGGCAGGGGCTGGGCTGCTGAGGGGGCGAGGCTGCCTGAAAAGATCGTGGTTGGGGGAGCGCAGGGGTGCCCAGGGGCTAGCCGGTGTGCCTCAGGAGTGGCACAGACTCGACCACAGTCCTCCGTTGGAGGACGATCAGGCTGGGTCGCGGCGCCAAGACCCGCGGGTGTACCTTCATTGTGGCCTGAGCCAATCTGCTCCGTGGGGTTTCTTCCGACGTCACGGGAAAGGGCGGGCCAGAAGGGGGGTAAGGGGAGGGCCACATCACCGCGATCCGTGCAACCACTAGGAAATCCCTTCCACTGGCCACTGCACAGCTGTGAGTGTGAGCCAGAATAGGCCGGGCCAGGGCTATATATAGGCAACCCAACGTGGAATGTGGAGGGCGAGGCACGAGTTCTCTCATCCCATTGGTCAACCAGGATGACGGTACAAAGAGAGGCGTGGCCAGGCCCTGAGGCTAGAGCGGAGTCACAATGAAAGCTGCCTACCCGCTGCAGGTACTCTCCCGCCAGATGCGCGCGCAGCTTTCTGGGCGACCGTTATGGCCACCCTCGCGGTTTCCGTTACCCGGGGATCAGAGATGCCGCTCTCAGGCCCTCGCGCTGGGCCCTCTTACGCCATCGACCCCACCGCCCCGGAGCCTCGGACCCCAGGGCTCCGGAGTGGTCGGCAGAACGGACAGCGGGGGGGACATGCCACATTCCACAGCCGCTGCCTCCGACACCGCTGCCACAGACCTTGCCCGGCAAGTCACCTCCAGGGACCTCCGTCCCGTCCTCCAGGGGCTGCCTCTCTCAGGGCGCCCCCGACCGGAAGCGATTCCGCCCCCTTCAGCCCCATCCGGTCTGTCGCTTGGTTTGGCGGCCGCTCCTGCTCCCTGGCCCCGCGGAGCCCCTTTCCTCCGGGAGTGGGCTTTCGGTCCAAGCCGCCCTTCCTGGCGGATCCCTCCCCAGGACGGAACCCGACGAACCCACGTGGCCGCGGGGCCTTCCGCTCCCCTGTGTGTCCGGGCCCCACCCGTGGAAGTCACTGCCCCGCGCCCCACTCTCCATCCCGACAGCTGCCCATCCCGACCGGCCCTCTTCAGGGTCTTCCGCTCTGTTGCTCGGGCTGGTCTGGAACTCCTGGGCTCAAGCACTCCTCCTGCCTTGGCCTCCCCAAGTGCTGGGGTAACAGGCGGGAGCCGCCATGCCTGGCCTTTTCGGTTTCTTTGAGACAGGGTCTCATTCTGTCACCCATGCTGGAGCGCGGTGGCACAACCCTAGCTCCGTGCAACCTCGACCTCCTGGGCTCAAGCAAACATCTGTGTTGGCCCAGTGCGGTGGCTCATGCCTGTAACCCCAGCACTTTGGGAGGCCGAGGCAGGAGGATTTCTTGAGCCCAGGAGTTCGAGGCCAGCCTGAGCAACAGAGCAAGACCTCGTCTCCACACAAAAAATCACAAAATTAACTGGGTGCCATGGTTTTCACTTGTAGTCTGAGACATTGCAGGGGAGGTGACTTGCGGGGCAAAGTCTGTGGCAGGGGTGTCGGAGGCAGCTGACACAGAAGGGTCGTTTGAGCCCAAGAGTTTGAGGCTGCAGTGAGCTGGGATCGTGCCAGTGCACTCCAGTCAGGGCGACAGTGGGATCTCGGCTAAAAAATAAATGTGTTTTCATCCTTATTGATGGTTTTTTAATTACAAAAGTGATAAATGCTTAATAAAACATTTAATCAATATAGAGATCATTAAAGTACAAGTATCCCTCCATTCATTCTTCCTCACCCCAGTCTCTCTCAAAAAATAGCCGTTGCTATCAGTTTAATGACTGGGAGTGGTGGCTCATGCCTGCAATCCCAGCACATTGAGAAGAAACATAGAAGCCAAGGCACTATATTTGTTTGAAACCAGGAGTTCGAAACCAGTCTGGGAAACAGAGTGAGACCCTGACTCTACAAAATTTAAAAATGATGGAAGAAGGATCACCTGAGCCAAACAGGGAGAGACTGTGGTGCCTGGGATCATGCCAAAGCACTCCAGCAAGGGCAACAGAGTGAGTCTCTGATTCCAAAATAATAATAATAATAATAATCCCGATGTGTGTCTTGTCTTTTTTCTGTAAACACTATATATGACATGTCTTGAATATCTCATCTCCTGGTGTCTCCCCAGTTCTATGAGGTAGAAATGCTTCACATGTGGAGTGACAGACTCAGGTGTCTCTAGGTTCATAGGGAGCAACAGGGCTTTGGTCTGGACCCCTTGCGTTTGTCCACTGAGAAAGTCAGTCTTAGCCAGGTGCGGTGGCTCACACCTGTAATCCCAGCACTTTGGGAGGCAGAGGTGAGAGGATTGTCTGAGCCCATGGGTTTGAGGCCAGCCTGGGCAACTTGGCAAGACTGGTCTGTACAATAAATAAAAACATTGGCTGGTGATGACAGGTGAGTGGTGGGCCACTGATCATCTGGGGACTGGACTGGCAGAGTTAGACTCAGACCCTAGACAGGCTTGGAGTGGACTGGACCACACAACAGGGAGAAGGTGGCTTGTCTGGACCTGGGAGCTTGGGGCTGAGTGCCCTGGAGAGGGTGGACAGGAGTGCTGATTGTTCCTCCCTGACCCCATGGCCCAGCGTCCTTCCTGTTTTCTGCTCCAGCATGTGCCACCTCACGTTTCCTTCAAAAGCCCAGGACACACACAAGTCCAGCTGCAAGACACCGGACTAACCCATGCAACCCGGCAGCCTAGACCCTTGCTGTCCAAGGGAAATGCCCAGCAGCCTCCAAGCTGAGATGCCCACAGTAAGCATGCCCTGCAACGCCGCCACACAAAACACTCCCTGCCCACTAGGGGCATGCAGGAACCCCAGGCACCTCACTCCCTGTTGCTGGTCTCTGTGAAAAATGAGTCTTTCTGGTTTCCACATCTGGATTCCAGATGTGACCAGAGAGCCCGGGGAGGGCTGAGGGTGGGCTTGTGGTCATAAACTTCAGCTGGTCAAGGAGTGGGGGAAGCAACCCTCTTCTTTCTGAAGGGGCTGTTGGATTCTAGGACCCGCTCAGTAGAGGAGTGTGCCTCTGGGTGGGGCCCTGCCATTTGGATCCCAAGCCCCTTGCTAGGTCCTTGTCTTCTCCATGTCTGCCCTGAGAAGGTACCCTGCAGGGGTCCTGCCCTGCAAGGGTCGGGGGTCCCTTTGAGGTGTGATGTCATCGGCGATTTACAAAAGAAAGAAGACACTGGAGAGAGAGAAAGGGACTGGTCTCCTGCTTAGAATTAAGCTGAAGCCATTTACTGAGCATTATCCCAGGGCTTTTATCCCCAAACTCTGCATGGTTATCATCACAGGAACTCCTGCTGCTGTGGTTACACAAAAGGTAGCATGTGCATTTCACATGAACAGGTCCAGGTGCACACAGGACACCCCCCACTCTCAAGCAGATGTATTTTTTTAAACATGAGGAAGAACATGAGAAAGAACAACCACAAATTCTCTTTTTATTTCTTATCCCAGTTTCTGTGTACCCTAAATTGTTTACAGCTACATAACATCGTTCAATGCTTACACCCAAAACCAACATAATGATATATTACCTTTTACTATTCTATGCTAATTCAAACTAGTTTCTATAAAACAGTTGCTGCTATAGTTACACTCTCCTAGCACCAGCTGGCCTAATTCAAACTTCACTAGCCCCCCTGAATCAAACTGAACTAACAACACTTCTATAACAAAATAATTACTTAAATTTTCTTAATCTATATAAACTATTTTCTAAAACCTATATCTGTAAATTTCTAAAATCATATCAAGAGACCCTGTGACTTGCACTAAGTCTCCTCAATGTGACTCAAAGTTAAACTTAAATTGTTTAAAAGCAAAAACCATAAACCATGGAAAATGGGAACAATAGACTCCCAAGTTAGCTGTGTTCATTCCGGTTTCAGAGTCCTCTGGGGGAGCCAGGAGGAGCCCTTCCTGATTGCAGTGCCAAGTGGAAAAGGAGGGAGGGAATGGGTCAACAGCTCCTGAATGCATCCTAGTGGTCTCGGGGTCCATGGCCCTCCCTGATCCCTAACACTCAGTGGGCCTCCGTGGCTGGCTCCCAACATTCCCCCACCTCTCCAACTCGGGTGGGGCCCTCTGTCATCATCAGCAGGGTGCCAAGCCAGCTGGACCTCATGATTCCTACCCTAGCCTCTCGCAGAGTATGGGGGACCCCTGGAAGGGATGGAGTGTGAGGTGGCATGGGGTGTGGGTGTAGGATCACTTCCTGCCCGTCACCCTGACAGGCTTCACAGACACATTTAGTTTTATTAATTAATTACCTAAGAAAAGAGGTAATTAAAGTACAAGTAAGTACCAGCATGTGGCTGGTGCTCCTAGGCTGAGGACTCTTGCATGGGGCCAGGCAGACCATGTGCCTGGGGGCTGAAGACCTGAGATGGTTACACTTGGGGAAAGCAAGGCTCGAACCGAGAGGGGCACCTTGTCTTTCTACCTGGGCGTTGGGTCTTTCTTGAGTTTTTCTGTATATTTGTGTTTAGCCGTATGTGAATGTCAGCTCTGAAAAGTGTATGTGGTTGTATGTTTGTGTGTGTGTGTGTGTGTGTGTGTGTGTGTGTGTGTGTGTGTGTGTGTGTTGTGACTGTGTGTGGATGTTTCATAGGCGAGTGTCTTGGGTTTTGGGTTCTGAGTGTTTTGTAACATGTGGGTCTGCACTTGCATCCAGAGATGGGAGTGGAATATGTGTGCTTGTTGTGGGACTCTGGTTGTGTGTTTCTGTGCTTGGGGTGCAAGTGGAGGGAAAGTGTGATTGTGGGAAGTTGAGGATATGTGGCTGCATTTAGGCTGTGAGGATGGGAGGTGTTCGATCATGAGGTGTATGTCTGGCTGTGTGTGGGTGCACTTGTGATGTGCATATGTGTGATTGAAACATGGATTCTAGAGTGATGGTTTGGGTGTGCTACTGCATGTGTGAGTTTAAGGGTGCCTGTGTGTTGAGCATGAGGAGACTTTGGCACTAGAACAACTGGGGACATGGAGGTGGTCTGGGCTTGGGGAAGCCTCCTCTGTCCCTCTCCTCCACCCAGCCTCCAAGTCCTCTGGATTTTGGGGTAAGGAAGGCCCGCTGGGCAGACCGGCTGCTGCCCACATCCCCAGCCCCCGCTGATCACCCATTTCTCCATTTCCTTCCACAACCCTCCCCCTTCACCAACCCCCCCACAGCAGGGTGGACCCTCCCACCTTCTGTCCCTCCTCCTGGCCCAACCTGTGTCCACCAAGCCCCCCGATCCAGGCTCTCATCCTGAGATGGAGGTCAGACCAGCTTACCAGCCACTCTGCCAAGGGTCTAACTCAGCCTATCTTAAGCAATATGCAAAATGCTGTACAGTTTGTCAGTCCTGAACAGGTAGTCAAACACTGGATTGACTACCCAGTGGAGTGGAGGTGCCCTTGGTGCAGCCAGGCAGCAGTTTCTGTCCAACCAGTGGGAACTCCGACCCATCCGCTGGAGAGCCCAGGCCCCCAGCCCTAGCCCTGGTGTCCCCCCAGCCCAGGCAGCCCATGATTTCCTCTCAGCTCCCGGCTCCCCTTTTGCCTCCTTTGCTGTGGCAGGGGTGACTGGGAGCCAGGGATGGCAACAAGGGGCTTGGGGAGGGGGCTGAGCCCCTCCCAAGGGAACCAGATGTCCCTGGCTGTGTGTGCCCAACTTCCTCCTCTCCTCCCCCAGATGCCCTCTGGGATCCCAGCCACCTGCCTGGCATATAGAGGGCTTATTCTGGCTGCATGGGGTAGGTGGAGATGGGAGGCAGAGACAAAGGGCGGGAAGATGCCAGGATGGGGAAGCAAGATCCCCCTAAAGCCAGACCCTCACCTGAGATCTTGGGTGAGGCTCATACCCACACCCTCTGAGGCCTGGAGACCCAAATGGGCCTCCCTGCACCCGGCATAGGGCCTGCAGTGTTTGGGAGGAAAATGAGACCCCCTCCACCACCCAGAGCCCCATCCCAGGACACCTCCTCCCCAGACCCTGAGCCCCACCCCTGATGTATGGCAGCCTGCCGATGCACCAAGTGCACACATGAGCCTCACCCCACTCACTTGTGCAAAGATACATTTGAGTCCTCCAAGACAGCACGAGATTAACCAAACATGCAGTCACAGCAAAACTGTGCAGGTGAGCATGCGTGCCCACAATACAAGGACCACAGGCACATCCATGTGTCAGCACATCCAGGTGTAGGCAATCAACACAGCCACACACACTCATGGTGATATGGAGACATGCTTATCTGGACACACGGCCGTGTTGGGCACCCCCAGACGTGCATGTGGGCACACACACCAACACAAATCAGATACATGACACACCTGCAATGGTGATAAGATATCACCAAGTAGGTGTTGGCACAAACACACATGCATCTCACACACAAACACCTCCTCTCCAGGCTTGTGCTGTGTGCCTGATTGCTAATACTTGGAGACTTGGAGGAGTGGGTCAGCCAGCCCTCTGAAGCCGCTGTGGCTGGTGGCCCCCCTTTCTGGGATCGGCAGTGCAGAAATGAAGTCAGAGGTGGCCAAGCTGGGTGTGAGCGAAGCCCCAGTGCGCCGGCCCTGCTTGGCGTTGCTTGGTAGAGGCTGTGGATTCACACTCTGACCCACCAGCCTCGCCTGCCCCCCAGTGCTGGCATATACACAAGTGGTAAGACTGGTTTGATGCCCAATGGGGGCCAGCGGTGCCCACAGACCTCGGGCTCCATGGCCAGGCTCTGACCGGGTGGCCTGTGTAGTGGGAAGTAGCCGGTGCCCAGAAGCCTGTTTGGATTTGACTCTGTCACTGAGTGGAGTGCGGTGGCACAGTCACAGCTCATCAACTCTTCGAACTCCTGGGCTCATGCAATCCTCCCTTCTTAGCTTCCCGAGTAGCTTGGATGACAGGTGCATGCCATCATGCTCCGCTAATTCTTTTGAATTTTTGTAGAGAGGCGAGCTCACCCTGTTGCCCAGACTGTTCTCGAAATCCTGGGCTCAAGCTATCCTCCCACCTAAACCTCCAAGTGCCAGGTGAGCCACGATGCCCATCCCTGATAAATGTTTATTGAATTCCTGCTCTGTTCTGGACATCATGCCAAGAACTCCTCACTCCCCCTCCCTCTTTCCTTCCTTCCTTTCTCTCTCCCTCCTCTCTCCTCCCCTTCCTTCCTTCCACAATAATTTATGTAATGCCTGCTCTGCGTGAGATGTTGGCAAGGCACTGTACGGTCAATGGCAGTACCAGGCCTCGCACCTACCAACCCTAGGCTGACTCTACTGGGCTCACGCCTACTCAAAGATGAGGGTTCAACACAGTCACCATGAGACAGGGAGCCCTCAGTGAGCCAGAGAGGGGAAGCTGATGGGTATCTGGGACCCAAGCCAGTTATACACTGTCTTCTGGATGTCCCTTTTCTTGAGGGTTTGATCCCTTTCTCAGCATTTTACTGCTCACCTCACTGAATCCTCTCGATGATCTCAGGAGGCAGGAATCAATATGACCCCACCTTCCAAATGCAGAAACTATGACTAACAGAGAGGAAGGGACTTGTGTAGGGTCACACAGCTGGGAAATGACAATACCAGGACTTGACACCAGGTGGGGACCCCAAAGTCCATGCATGCCTTTATCTCCTAAGGAGGGTGAGGCTCTGACCATCTCTGCTCACTGCCTACCACAACTCTCAGGAACATCTACTAGAACTATTGTCAGCTAGAACTGGTCTCTGTCCAGCCCCGTGCCTTAGGACACCAGGCAATCCCATTCAGCCTTGTCTTGCCTCTGAGTCTAGTGCCTAGATTTTTCTTCCGCTTCCTAATGGAGAAATTATAAAAGCAAATTTGCAAGGTCCCTTGCTTGATGACCTAGTCATAGACAGTGCCAGGCTGGAGGCACCTGGCAGGTGGCCAGGGAAGGAGTTGGATACCCGGAAGGCCTCCTTCCTGAGGGCTGGCATGTACCCCAAGTATGTTGGGATGAGCACCAGGGCAGGTAGGGGAGGGGCAAGTTGCTGATATTGGGGCTCAGGGCACCATGCTGAGTGATTCCAAGGCATTCCATGTTTCCAAGCACTTATTTTGTTCAAAAACAACAGGAAACCTTCCCCCGCCCAGCCTTGGGTGGAATCAGAATTCACCCCCCTGAAACACCTCACAACTTTCTCCAGTGGCAGTTTTTCATGTTCCTCTCTTTGATGCATGTTGGGAGCCGGCCACGGAGGCCCACTGAGCGTTAGGGATCAGGGAGGGCCGTGGACCTCGAGACCGCTAGGACGTGTTCGAGAGCCGTAGACCCCATTTTCCTCCCCCTTTTGCCATGCAGCACAAGAACAACCTAAAGGAACTCTGCTGGCCTAAGCTGAAGACTCTGTGACTGTGACAGGCATAGCTGACTCTAGAAACCCATTGTTCCTGTTTCCCATAAACTGCGGTTTCGGCCTAGGTATTAGATATAATTCAAATTCAGGTCACATTTGGGAGCCTTTTATACGGTACAAGCTTCTTTATAAGATTTAAAAGAATATTTATAGAATTAGTATATACTTAGGGAGAGCTGTTTGCAGCTTTTCAATGGTGAAGATGATTTTCGAGAGTGGCCCAGCACAGAGTTTGGGCTGGGCCACATTCCTGAGAGCCCAGCATGTACTTTGGACTGGGCTGCATTCTTTTGGGCCGGCTTTAGCTACAGTTAGTGTAAGGTCTCTTTTCTACCTATTATAGAAATTGAATTTATTTTATTCATAGAAGGTATTGTAGAATAGGTCATGCTACTAATCTTGTTAGTTCATACATAATCAATCATAATATTTTAGGTTTAAAAAAGATATAGCTAAATTTTAGAAGTTTTCATCGTCTCCACTTTCTACTATCGAAGTTTTTGCCTTAGTACATTTACAATTTACATTTAGGTTTTAGAAGCTTTGCTGCTGCTAATCAACTTTATCT
>NW_007261051.1:55958-80254 GCF_000164805.1 Carlito syrichta
GGGGTTTGTTCCTCCTCACACGTCAGCATCTGGTGGGTGGGGGGATGACCCCCCCGCACCTGGCTTTGTGTTCACGTGAAAGACTTGTGAGACTGCCTGTGTAAAATTTGGGGATAAATACCTGCTGTAACTTTCAATAAACGGCTTCTGCTCATTTCACTGAACAGTTGCCCACTTTCTTTCTTTCTCTTTCTTCCTCTTTATATCTATCCTTCCATCTTTCTTTCTTTTAATATCTATCCCTACAGATTCGCCGACGCCACCACATCTTCCAAGGGACTCCCCAAAACTTGCAGGGGCTGGCCCCCCGCAGATGCAGATGGTGTTTTCTGCATCCCCTACTGGAGATGGGGGTTTCTTGTGACTGCCTTCTCTCCCCTGCCTCACTGTAGCAGTGTCGGAGTTGCCTTAAAGTTGGGGTGCAGTGTCTCATGTTCACTCAAACCCTCTCCTTTTCCTCACTGTGTGTCTCTACTTTGGCTGATTCCTGGTGGTGGTGTCAGTGGCAATGTTGAAGTGCTGGCTTCTGTATCTCTGGTATGGGCCTCCCAGGACAAGGAGAAAGTGAGTGTGCCCCTCCCTGGACACCTGCCAGGTGCCTCCAGCCTGGTACTGTCTCTGACTAGGTCTTCAAGCAAGGGGCCTTGCAAATGTGCTTTTATAATTTCTGCATTAGGAAGGAGAGGCAAGACAAGGCTGAATGGGATTGCCTGGGGTCCTGAGAGGCACAGGGATGGGCAGAGGCCCCAAGTCCTACAAATTTGATGGAATTGGGTACCTGCGTGTTGGAGTCAGTTGCTTTTCTCTTTGCCTTTTGTGTTCCTGGGGGCCCTTGGAGGGACTGACATTCTGCAGATACCAGGAGCCTGGCTGTGTGGCCTGTCACCCTGATGCCTTTCTGTTCCTGATGGCAGGCCAGCGAGACTGAGGAGGATGGCTCTGACAACTTCCTGCACTCCATGGACCCACAGCTGATGCGGCAAGAGGAGACCATCTGGAACCTGGTGGACTCGTTCATGGCCATTGTCAACGCGACTGTGCAGGAACATGCCCAAGACTATCATGCACCTCACGATCAACAATGTGCATGTACAACCACATGAGGGCAGAGGCTGTGTGGGGCCAGGTAGGCAGGTGGCCAGGTGGGCCTGGCAGGAGAGATGCTGGCCAGCCCCATGCGACCAGGTCCAGGGAAGGAGGAACAGTCCAAACAAACTGTTCAACAGATATATGAAGTGAGGGGACAAGACAAGTGGCTCCCTCCTCTAATCCCACAACTTTGGGAGGCTGAGATGGGAGATTCACTTGAAGCCAGGACTTCCAGACCCGCTTGGGTGATGCAGCTAATCCCTGTCTCTACCAAAAATTATAAAAATAAGCTGGGCATGGAGGGTGCACTCCTGTATTCCCAGCTACTTGGAGTGTTAAGGTGGGAGGATCTCTTGAGCCTAGGAGTTGGAGGCTGCCGTGAGCTATGATCTTGACACTGCTTCCAGCCTGTCCAGGGTGACAGAGTGACAAGTCACCTCCTAAACAAACAAATAAATTTTCATTGGAAATACTTCATCTGAGTTTAGATTCATGAAATTTGCTTTTGTGAAACCAGGTTCTTATACCCAGGTTGTTCCAGGCATGCTAAAATGTCTTTCAGGAGGGACCAGGAATCTTTTGAGAATCCCAATCCATGCTTTCAAGTACACATCTTACAGCACCATGACAACCTATGGCTTAGTGACAAAGTATGGCCCCCAGGGAATTAGAAGTGACTTTGAATCCCGACTTTGCCACAAATGCCCTGTGACATTGGCAGATGAACCTGTTTCTCATATGTAAAATGTGGACAGCTACAGAGTTGAGAATTACGTGCATATAAAGTGTGTAGTGACACAGTGCCTGGCACAGAGTAGGTGCTCAACGTCTACCTGAAGAGTGAATAAATGAGACTAGAGTTTTTAAAAACCTCTGCATCTCTCCATGCATGCCCCAGAGCCTGGGCAGGGCTGGGTAACACCCGAAGTTTTGGAGTTGCTGCTCAATCCTTACTCATGTGGGAACCAGAACACACTGTCGGGGGGGGCGGTCGGCGGAGCAGGCACAGCGGCGGAGGAGACGCTGACAGGACCCAGGCGCTGAAGGACGCGCTCAGCATCCTGGGCGACATCAACACGACCACCATCAGCACGCCCATCTTCCCGCCTGTAGACGACCCCTGGCTGCAGGTGCTGAGCCTCCCGGCCAGGCGCAGGTACCAGGGCCAGCAGCACAGCCCCCAAACACCCAACCCAGGGCCCGCGGGAGAAGTGCTGGGACCGGGCAGTGCTGCGCCCATGCCCCCTGGACGGCGCCCACCTGAGCAAGGGGAAGAGACTGGAAAGGGGCGCCCCTGTCCCTGGGCGGGGCTGGCGTGGAGCGCGGGCTGCGGGGCCGCTGGGGGCGGGGCTGAAGCTCCGGATACAACCGGGGTGTGGCGGGGCGGGGCTTGTGTGTTTGGGTGTTGCCAGCACCGGGCTGGGGGCGGGGCCTCAGCGTGGGGCAGGACCGCTCGTCTCTCTGTCTTTCCCCTGGTCTGCCGCTGGCCGGTGGTTAAAGTCAGCCGCGCGGCAGCGCAGAGCCCCCACCGTGCCCCCAGCCCGGCCCGGGGGGCAGAGAGATCCCTGCTCCTGGGCCTCTGCCTGCTGGGTCCGCCCTGGGGAGGACGCCGCCTGCGACCTCCTGGCCTGGGGCTTTCGCTGATCCCTTTGGTCCTCCCCCAGGTGGCCCTGATCCCCAACTGCGCCCCGCCCGGGGTCCCCAGGTGAACAGGCCCAAATGCCGCTGAATGCGGCCCCTACCAGGTTCTTCCCACATCCGCTGCAGGGCGATCGTGGGTGGGAGAGAGGCGGAGCTGAATTCCAGGGCACTGGACCTGGCTGCCAGCACAGCCCTCTTCATTGCAGGCGCTTGGATAGCGGGTACTGGAGCCACGCAGGAGTGGCCGACGGCGGGTGCAGCCTGCCCCCCAGGGAGCGCTGAGGCCTGGTAGTTGGGGGCTCGTCCCGCCTGCTCTCTTCTTTCCAGCATATGTAAGACGCTTTTCCCTTTGTTCACTCTTGGCCGCTGCTGATACATTGCATTCCTCCCTTCTCTTTCTGGTTCTTTGCCCTCCACTCAGTTCTCAACTTCTCTCCGGCCTCTGGGGATCCTACCTCAGGTCAGAGCCTCTGGACCTTTCTGAACATCAGGGTTTCCATCAGTTAGGCTCAGGGCTACCCTGAGGCCCCCACTTGCCAGTCCTGACTCTTTTGAGCTGTCCCCAGGAGTGTGTGACCCCTGACCCACAGGATCAGAGGCCAGGCCGTGATTGTGTGACCAGATGCTGTGGTGTGTGTGTGTGTGTGTGTGTGTGTGTGTGTGTGTGTGTGTGTGTGTGGTGTGAGTGTAAGAATGGCAACAAGGAACCTAAGCTGTTAAAGCCAAACTTAGCAAAGTACGTCATATGATAAATGAGTCTGAACAGGCTTTCAACTTATTCCACCATTTTCTATAGGGAACATTTGAGTACTCTTTCTTTGGACATGTCACTCTAGAGAAACCTTGTCATCTTAAAATTACCTTTAAAATACAGACAGAAAAGCCCTTATAAGTCTCCTCTATAAAGAACGTCTTAAAATTCCTTTCATTATTAAGTGATAATCTTTAACTAATAGATGAAAATCTTAGATAAAACACATTAAAATATTAAATTTAAATGCCTTAAATATCTTAAAATGCCTTGCATTTAAGTGGTAAATATTAGATTCCTGGTACAAAAGAAATATTATTTCATAACAGGAAAGTTTATTCCCAAGAGCAGGGGGAAATATACATAGTGAAATTACTGTAGTTATTCCCAAGATGATGAGCTGTACTAATAATTTTTGCTTCTAAAGGTCAGTAGGTTAAAAACAGAGGTGTCAACATAGGGACTTTTATTATCCAACATTTGATGGGGTCAGCCAATAAAATATTATTCTTCAGCCATCACTTAATAAAGATGAACATATTTCTGGACAGTGCTTTCAAAAATTCAGGTAATGACCCAAGCCCTGGGACAGAGAGCACATAGTAGAGAGGGAAGCTGGTGTAGAAGCTAACAAAAAGTTGACTTGAAAACACCAAGCATAGCATGGAAGGCAGGATAGGCTAGCTGGGAGTAACTTTGGCTTTGGACTGTTGATCTCCTGCTAATGGATGAGGCAGAAAAAACAGAGATGAAATGACGTCTTTCACCTGGACTTTTTGACTGCAAGTAGTAGAAAAGCTAACAAAATTTGACAAAGGTTGAAGAGGGAATGTATTGGCTCTTATAGTTAAGAAGAGCAGCTATATGCTAATTTCAGGGAAGGTCAGACGCAGGATCTCAAGCAATGTCTGAAGAAGCAATGTCATCTCTTTCTCCTTCTTCATTTCTCAGCTCATCTTTTCTCTGCATCAGTTTCATTCTCTGACAGCCTCTCCCCCATGATGCCCAGAGTGCCACGGGAGCAGTGGTCCACACCTGCTCCAGGTGTATATCCATCAAGGTCCAAGTTCAGCCCAGTGCCTTTGGCCTTGCTGCTCTAACATGTCCAAGAATTCTTTTTCTTTGCCTCTGATTGGGTCATGAGTCCATTCCTAGGCAGATCACTGGACACAGGGGATTGCAAAGTTTTACTAATCAACTCTAGGTTACATACCCTCCCCTTTAATCCAAGTGGAGTTGCTTTACCTAAATCATTTTGACAAGGAATAAGGGAGACGTTGTTCCCCAAGAAAAACTTGGGTACTGTTTCTATCTGAATAGGGTATGGATGCTGGGTAGGCAAAAACAAATCAAATTAAAACCAACACATGAAAAATAGATGTTTATAAACATTAATTATTACCCTTACATATAATTGATCAGGAACCACAATCCCTCTCATCAGTACATGAATATAACACTAAATAAATGTGACAATCTAGTCTTAGACATTCAGTTGGATTTACACTAACAAAGTTGCATCCTCTAGTTTAAATTAGTTTTGAGAAGTTAACACTAAGAATAGAAAAAACATCATAAATGAGGGAAAAGTATTCAAAATTATTTAAAGCAAAAAACACATAATAGCATAAACTTGTTAATTCAGTTTGGTGACTAGAAACACAACTATTGCCCAAATAGCCCTTGAATTGTAAGGTAGCAAAGTTCTAGAAAAATGAAATGTCTGTATTTTCTGTCTAGATTTATCTAGAGACTGACTTAACTTTTTTTTTTTTAATTGGAGTCTCACTCTGTCGCCCAGGCTGGAGTGCAGTGGCACACTCATGGCCACCCCAGCATCAACTTGCTGGGCTCTGGCAATCCTTCTGCCTCAGCCTTCCAAGTAGCTGGAACTACAGGTGAGTGCTACCATGCCTAGCTAATTTTTAAAAAATTTATTGTAGAGCCGAGGTCTTGCCAAGTTGCCTGGGCTGGTCTCAAGCCCACGGACTCAGTCAATCCACTTGCCTCAGCCTCCCAAAGTGCTGGGATTACAAGCTGAACCACCGAGCCTGGCCTGCCTTAACTTTTAACTGAGGACTAATTCATGAAGAAATATTAACATGGGAGAAGACCCAGAAAGTTAAAAGGCGTTTGACAAGGTGTGACATACCTAGTTCCTATGCCTGTCTCACTTTATCTCCGTGACACCACCTTTCTGACCACTCTGCTTCTGCCTCCTTTACCCACCCCTGAAACATTTGTGTTTTCTGGAGTTTCATCTTTGATTCCCAACTCTTTCTCTTTACAGAGTAACTCTTCATTTATTCTTTCAACAGTCACCCACTGAGAGCCTCCTTTATGCTAGGTACTGTGCCAACCATCCTTGTAGGTTAACTCCTGATTATCCACATGCTAATGATGTCCATCTCTCTGAATTCTAGGTCTCTCCCTTCAAATCACACTTGGAAACTCACATTGCTATTTTATAGGTAGTTCTTGAATAAGTGGATGGATGGAATGCTTCTCCCTTAGCGGTTCAAGTTCAACATACCTAAAAATTAAATCTTCTTCTTGACTGGTCTTATCCATATTTGTATGTGATAACACCCTCCTGAATAGAAAACTCAGGGCTATCCTGGTCTCTTCCCTCTAAGTCTCCCTAACATCAAGTCCCACTGATTTTGACTCAGCATTTCTAAGTCTGTTCCTTTACTCCCCATCTCTGCTCCTCCTGCCCTAATTCAGACCTACATCACCTGTCATATGATGCTGCCACAGCTTGACGACTGTCTCCAAGTGTATCCAGTTGGCAGTCACATTCCCCTGCTTCAGTGGCACTCCATAACATGTTAAATAAAGTTCTCTGTGTCCTGCCCTCTGCCCCCACTTGCAGCCTCACCTCTAGAGTGACCTGCCTTGAGTGTTTGTGGTTTCCCGCACACATCATGCAGATTCATGCCATCATGACTTTGCGAATGCTCTACCTCTGTCTGGAATATGAACCACCCCACACTCCCATTTCTACACATTATGCAAGTTTCAGCTGAGGTGCCAGGTCCTCTAGGAAACCTTGCTGACCCTCTTCAGGCTGAGCTGGGTGCCCTTGCATTGGCTTGTATAGCGTACTGGGCATCCCTCTGTCATCATACAATGAAGTTCAGGTTCTGGCTGTCAGTCAGAATCCCTGTGAGTTCCGTGAAGGTGTGGACATGTCTTATTTGTCCTTGATTCCCCAGCCCAGCACCAAAAACATAATAAGATTTCAACAAATGTCTGGTGAAAGAACAGTTCTAATTGTAGATCTATATTTTGTCTTAAGGGCTTATGCTTTCTATTATAATTACAGGTCTGTGCTTCCTCTTGGTCTTGGTAGTTCTCACAGTGTGAGAAACAAACCCCCTCAAATACTCAAAGCTAAACGGGATTGTTGTCTAAGAGGGAGATCAAGGGTTACCAACAGAAACTTGGAGGTCATCTAATTTGCGTTTTCTGGTCCAAAGAATTAAATCTTGAGACCAAAGGTAAGTGCTACAGAACCTACTAGTCATACTAGAACATACTATTCTGATACAATGGATCAGAAGAATGACTAATAAAAAGAAGATAGTATTTCTCTAGCTTAAACCATTTATTAACTTACAATCAGTTCTTCTAAGCCTTATCTTGAATTTTTAAATTAATGTTTTCTAAATTTATCTTAAACTCATATGAAATGCCAACTAGTCTTCATACTGCATTCACAATATTCGCTCCTCAGAAGGCATGCAGCAAGTGGCTATTTACTTTATCTTCTATTGTAAAATACAGAACATTTCACCCAAACAATATTATCCATTCATTCAACAAATTTTTGACACTTGTATACCTAATCCTGAATTGTACCCTGCATCTTTAAAGTAAATTTAAAAATATAAAAATTTTTAAAAATTGAGTGTTTGTTATGGGTTAGGCAGGTTTCTAGACCCTGGGGATAGAACAGTGAACAAAATGGGCTTTGTTATCTAAAAGAGCACACTCTCACCCTGTTTCCCTGCTCTCATGGAATTTTCATTATATTGTGAAGACTGCAACAACAAATCATACAAAAAGTATACATCGCCAACAGCAGTGATAGAAACAGTGAAGGAACTAAAGCAAGGTCAGGGGTGGAAGTGTGTGCTCTTTTGGATGGGGAAGGCAGGAGAAGCCTCTCTGAAAAGATGATATTGGGAAAGAGACTTGAGGGGAGAGAAAGAATATAGGTTGATGTACGTGGGAAGAGAATGGCAGGCCGAGGAAACAGTAAGCACAGAGGGCTTGAGGAAGGAGAGTAGGTATGTGACTGGTTTGCAGAACACCAAGGCCAGCGTGGCCAGCCAGAGTGAGCTGGGGGAGAAGAGTTGGAAGTGATTTGAGAAGAGGACCTGTTTGCTTTTACTGTGATAAGATGGACTCCATTGGAGGGTTGAGGAGTGGCATAGTAACTTCTCTGTTCTCTCTGGTTGCTGGGGCTTGGCCAAGGCAGCAGCAGGGGCAGGAGCTGAGACCCGTTAGGAGGCTGTTGCCATCATCCAGGTAGAAGATCCAGGCTTAGACCAGAGTAGTAGCAGAGGAGATGGAAAATTAGTTAGATGATAGGTATCTATTGAAGACTCAGTCAAAAGCATTTGCCAAAGCCTGGATATGTATTGTGAGAGAGGGAAGGAAAGAATGCTTCTAAGGTTTTGGCTTGACCAGCTACAAGGATGGGTTTGTTGAGTTTGGAGAGAAAAAAATCAAGTTCTCAATTCTGGTTGGTTTTTAAGTTTAAGATGCCTATTTGGATACACGAGTAGAGTGTTGGGCAGTCGACTGTGTGTACCCATCTGGAGTTCAGGAAGGAGGTCAAAGCTGAGAAATTGTCAGTATGAAGGTGAAGTTTAAGTCTATGGGAGCAGGTTGGGGTCACCTAGGAGGTGTGTGTGAAGAGATATTTGAGAACCTGTCTGGGCCTCCTAACGTTCAGAGGTTGGGAAAATGAGGAATAATCAGCAAAGGAAACTGAGGAGAAGGGACCAATGAAATGGAAGGAGACCCAAGAGGCAGTGAGTGGGTGGTGACCCAGAGGCCACAGGAACAACTTAACCACATTCTAATTTACCCTACATCTCAGCAGATGGTGTATTTCCACATTTATTTGTGGGGTGTGTGTGTGTGTGTGTGTGTGTGTGTGTGTGTGTGTGTAAAATTATTTTTTCTTTATTCTTTTTGGCCTAGGATTACCTAAATGATTTACATTCCCTTTGTTTCCTTCTCTAGAAACTCTGAGTCCATGTGATCCAAGACTTCAGTGCAAGGACTGTGTGGTCATGAATTTCACTTTCTTGTTTCCTCTTTTGGCAGCTGTAAGATCAGTTCACCTTTTGTCTCTGCTTCTAAGAAGCACTGAGCATATGCCAGCATTGCCAATCATTCATTCACTAGGTAGTTCCCAGAAATTCATTCATTCATTCATTCACTAGGTAGTTCCCAGAAATTTACAATGTGCAGGAACTGTTCTAGGTGTTCATGATACAGCCATGAAGCACAGAGACCCAACACCATCTTTTCCAACAGGAGTTAACATTCAGCAGTCCCCAACATTTTTGGCATCAGGGACTGGTTTCATGGAAGACAATTTTTCCATGGATGAGGTGGAAGGAATGTGCAGTCAACCCTCACTGTTAATGTCAATCTGTATTTGCAGCCACTCCCCAGTGCTAGCATCACTCCCTCAGCTCTACCATAGATCATCAGGCACTGGATACTCATAAGGAGTGTGTAATCTGATCCTTCACATGTGTAGTTCACAATAGGGTTCATGCTCCTGTAAGAACCTAATGCCACTGCTGATCTGATAGGAGGTGGAGCTCAGGTGGTAATATGAGTGATGGGGAGCAGCTGTAAATGCAGATAAAGCTTCTCTTGCTAGCCCACAGCTCACCTCCTACTGTGAGACCTGATGCCTAACAGGCCATGGTTGGGGGTTGGGAACCCCAACTCTGGTGGACTAAGAGGGAGGGACTACTTTCATTTGGGAGGGCAGGGAAGTGTCTCTGAAGTGTTCTGATGTCTCCAAAGTAACCAGTGCATCTTTTTTCTTTTTAGAATCCTGAATTAAGCCTGTGTTCCCAGTTCCTAGAGCCCCCTGCAAAGTACTTGGTTTTCTCCTGGCTTAATAAAACAACGTAAGAAATCTACCTCCAATTCTATTTTTATATGAGCATCATCTTTATAAATTATAGTATTACTCTGAAAATAAATTATTTTAAAATTTTATCTAACACCCACCAGAAGCAGCAGCAGATTATATAAATGAAATTTATCAAAGTTCCTCTACCAACAATATGGTTTGATACCATTTGATTTTGCTAACTTTTTTTTGAACACTTACTGTGTTGCTGACACTGGTCTAAGTAAGCATTTTACATGCATCCTGTCATGTAATCCTCATATAGCCCTGTGAGGTATGTACTATTATTATCATTCTCATTTCACACTCAAAAAATCCAAGGCTTAGTGAGATTAAGTAAAGTGTCTAGTATCACACAGCCATGGAGTGGCAGAACTGGGGTTAAAACCTATGTCTGCCTGATGTTTAAGACTTTGCTTTTAGTGTTACTTTGAAAAGAGCAGTATGAAGACATTCTAACTATGCATTTGTTTTTGGCCTCAGTATGATCTGGAGAGTCTGTGTATTTTAAGTATCACATTTCTTATATTTACCAAATTATTGTAAGATAAGAAATGGAAATAAAAGTTTACAGGTGGTAGGATTCCTCCACGGTTGAATAATAATTGGGGTAGTTCCATGTTGAACTTGCTTTAGTGCTGTCAAATTGCATCCTAAAGTGAAAGTGTGTTAGTTTGTGGTTTCAAGTTTAAAAACAGCACTACATTGTCTTCCAGGAATGCTACAAATAGAAATTCAAGGAAATATTTCAAGTAATAAAGATAAAGAGAGTTTTGTAAGAACACCAAATATGTGGGTTTCATTTCTTAACACATTTTAAAAGTGTAACGTCGATTTTTTTTTTTTTTAGATCTAATTGACCTTCCATACAACACGGCAATCCCCCTTCTGGGAAAACACCTAGAGGAACTCAAATCACTCTATAAAAAAGATACCTGCACATACATGTTTATTGCAGCATTATTCCCAATAGCAAAAACATGGAACCGACTATGCTGCCCATTGTAAATGAACTGGATTTAAAAAATGTGGTATCTATACATGATGGAATATTATGCAGCCATAAAGAAGGACAAAATTATGGACTTTACAGCAACTTGGATGGACTTAAGAGTCTATAATACTCGGTGATCTATCCCAGAAACAAAGATCTGAGTACCACATATACTCACTCATAAATGAACCCTGAACATTTATCATACTATAAGAAAGGGATTAGCAGTAGGAGGACACTAGGGGGGGCACATAACATTAATAAGGGTACCCAATCTCAAACCAGGCGAAGTGGAAGGCCCACACTTTACCTATACTATGACCACTTATGTACCTAACCCTGAATTGTACCCCACATCTTTAAAACAAAAAATTTTAAAGATTTTTTTAGCCTGGGTGCACTGGTTCACACCTATAATCCCAGCACTTTGGGAGGCTGAGGTGAGAGGCTTGTCTGAGCCCATGAGTTCAAGACCAGCCTGGGAAACTCCACAAGACCTCATCTCTACAATAAATAAATAAATAAAAAATAGCCGGGAATGGTGGTATGTGCCTATTCCAGTTACTTGGAAGACTGAGGTGGAGGGATTGCCTGAGCCCAGCAGGTCAAGTCTTCAGTGGTGGGGAGCGTGCCTCTGCCCTCCAGCCTGGGCAACAGAGTGAGACTCCAACTCAAAAAAAAAAAAAAAGATTTTTTTTAGCAGCTTGGTAAGTTTTTAGGTTTTAAAAGCACATATAATAATAATATGTTATCATTTATTGAGCATTTATTATGTGTCTGATAAGGTACTATGTACATTATTTTACTTCCTTTAACTATAACTCTACAAAATATTATTTATTTTTGTTGATTTAAACATGAAGATATTGACCAAGCACAGTGGCTGACGCTTGTAATCCCAGCACTTTGAGAAACTGAGGCAGGAGGATCATTTGAAGCCAGGAGTGCAAAACCAGCCACGGCAATGAATCGAGCCTCCGTCTCTAAAAAAACAAAATAAGGCCAGGCTCGGTAACTCAGCCTGTAATCCCAGCACTTTGGGAAGCTAAGGCGAATGGATTGCCAGAGCCCGTGGGTTCAAGACCCACCTGGACAACTAGGCAAGACGTTGTCTCTGCAATAAATAAAAGATTAGTCAGGCATGGTAGTGCGCATCTGTAGTTCCGGCTACTTGGAAAGCTGAGGCGGCAGGATCGCTGGAGCCCAGCAGGTCGAGGCTGCAGTGGCTGGGATCGTGCCACCAGAGTGAGACTCCCACTCATAAATAAATAAATAAATAAATAAATAAATAAATAAATAAGATATTGAGATTCAGTTAAGTACTTGCCTGAGATTTAAAAACAGTAAGTGTCAAAGGCAGTATTTTAACTAATGTTTGAAATCCCATGCTCCCCTTTTTTACATGACTGTACTTCCTACTCAGGCTTCAGAAAACGTGTCTTCTTTTTTTTTTTTCAGTTACTTTTTTTTAATCGATATTTTTTATTTTGATATTGTGGGGTACAGTTAAGGGTTAGGTATACAAATATGCTTCATTCAGGCCCCTTTGTTGATGACAGGTGTCTCCCCGTCTCCAGACAGATGTTTACTACCTTTAGTACCATCCCCCCCCCATAGTTTCCCAACACTGTCAGTCATTTTTTTATAGTAGTGCATTGGATGATCAAGGTCCACTATATGAGCGAGAATATGTGATACTCAGATCTTTGTTTCTGTGAGAGGTCACTTAGTATTATCGACTCTAGCTCCATCCAGGTTGCTGCAAATTCATGATTTTGTTCTTTTTTATGGCTGCGTAGTATTCCATCATGTATATGTACCACATTTTTTAATCCAGTCCTCTTTTGATGGACAGTATGGTTGGTTCCATGTTCTTGCTATTGTGAACAACGCTGCGATAAACATACGTGTGCAGGTATCTTTTTGATAGAGTGATTTGAGTTCTTCAGGGTATATTCCCAGTAGGAGGATTGCAGGGTCATATGGGAGGTTGATGTTTAGAGCTTTTAGGAATCGCTACATTGCTTTCCGCAGAGGTTGCACTAGTTTACACTCCCATCAACAGTGTAGAAGTGTTCCCTTTTCGCCACACTCTCTCCAGCAGCTGTTATTTTTTGAGTTGTTGATATTGCCATTCTGACTGGAGTCAGGTGGTATCTCAGTGTGGTTTTGATTTGCATCTCCCTGATGATTAATGAGGTTGAGCATTTCTTCATGTGTCTGTTGGCTATTCAGATGTCTTCCTTTCTGAGGTGTCTGTTCATATCTTTTGCCCACTTTATAATGGGGTTGTTTGTTTTTTTCTTTTCAGCACATATGAGTTCCTTGTAGATCCAGGATATTAAGCCTTTGTCAGACCTGGAGTTGGCAAATACTTTTTCCCATTCTATAGGCTGTCTCCCTGCTCTCTTGATGGTTTCTTTGGCTTTGCAGAAGCTTGTCAGTTTAATGAGGTCCCACTTGTCTATCTTATCCCTTATGGCCTGTGGGTTTCGAGTTTTGTTCAGGAATTGGATGCCAGTTCCAATTTCCATGCATAAAAAGCTTTTGATAAAATCTGGCACCCCTTCTTGATAAAAACCCTCCAACATATAGGCATACAGGGAACATACCTCAAAGTAGTAAAAGCCATCTACGAGAAACCCACAGCCAGCATACTCCAAAATGGACAAAAATTAGAATCATTTCCCCTGAAAACTGGAACAAGACAAGGATGCCCACTCTCACCCCTCCTGTTCAATATAGTATTGGAAGTCCTGGCTAGAGCAATCAGAGAAGAGAAGGCAATCAGGGGTATCCAAATAGGAAAAGAGGAAGTCAACTTATCTCTCTTTGCAGGTGACATGATCGTGTACCTTGAAAACCCAAGAGAGTCTGTCAAAAACCTCCTTACACTGATAAAGGCCTTTGGCAAAGTCTCAGGATATAAAATAAATGTGCAAAAGGCAATCGCATTTCTTTACACCAATAATAAACAAACAGACACCCAGATAACAAGTACAATTCCATTCACAATAGCCACAAAAAAAATGAAATACCCTGCCATCTTCCTAACCAGAGACATGAAAGACCTTTACAATGAAAACTACAAAACTCTGCTCAAAGAAATCAAAGATGACACAAACAAGTGGAAAAATATCCCATGCTTGTGGATTGGAAGAATCAACATTGTGAAGATGTCCATCTTACCTAAGGCAATCTACAGATTCAGTGCAATACCTATCAAATTACCAGCAACATTCTTCTCAGACCTAGAAAAAACAACACAGGAATTCATATGGAAACACAAACGACCAAGAATAGCCAGAACAATCCTCAGCAAAAAAAACAAAGCAGGTGGTATCACATTACCAGACTTCAAACTTTACTATAAAGCTACAATCATCAAAACAGCTTGGTATTGGTACAGGAATAGGCACATAGATCAATGGAATAGAATTGAGATTCCAGAGGCAAGACCTCAATTTCTCAACCAACTCATCTTAGACAAAGCCTCCACCACCACTGGGGAGAGGAGAACCTATTCAATAAATGGTGCTGGGAAAACTGGCTGATCACATACAGAAGATTGAAACAGGACCCCTATCTATCCCCATACACAAAAATTAACTCCAAATGGATCAGGGACCTACATATAAAACCTCAAACCATAAATAACCTTAGAAAATGAAGAACATACCCTCATGGAAATTGGAACTGAAAACGTGTCTTCTTATTAGGCTATTTTCATTCTCTAAATAAGTGGCCTTGGCAAACTGTCTTTCTTCCCCTGGTATTCCGTTCCCTTGCTTTCAAACAATGTGATTGAACTAGATGTTTTCCATGATCTAATTTAGCTCGAAAGCTCCATGGTTCTTTGATTCTGTGTACAACCCCGTTCAACGATAAATCTTCAGTGTTCAGTGAGACTCCTGTTTTTCTCATCTGTACTTTTTTTTTGGTAACAGTAGGAAATTGAGTGTTTTAAATTAGTAGTGATGCCTACTCTTTTTTCTTTTTATCTTCATGGTTATCTTATTTGGTCCTTCTTGGTGGCAAAATGTTTTCTTGTCATTTATAATACTTGTCACCAATGATAACCTAAAGAAATAGATATGAATTGTTTTCCCTAATTTACAAGAAGGGACCCCCCCAAAAAACAGAATTATCTTTTGGAAGGTGGGCCCTTCGGAATTTGTTTCTCTGGATCAAACAGTCAGTCAAAGTTTTTATCTGGAAGTTTTGAGAAGGTTGCATCACCATTTGTAGAAGAAACGTTCTGAGTTGTGGCAAACGGGTGACTGGTTCTTCCATCACAGCAATGTACTTGATCATACTACGATGAGTGTTCAACCGTTTTTGACCAAAAACGGCATGACTCCAATGTCCCACCCTCCCTATTCACCTGATCTCCCTCTGAGTGACCTTTTTTTTTTGTTTCCCCAGATGAAAAAAAAATCCTCAGAGGGAAAAGTTTTGCCAATGTGGAAGAGGCGAAACAAAAAAATGGCAGAAGCACTAGAAGACATCAAAATCAAAGAGCTCAAAAACTGTTTTGAGCAGTAGAAAACGTGTATCAATAGGAGTATTGTATCAGATGGAGAGTACTTTGAAGGCGACTCAAGTTTAAACATGTAAGAAAAAACACACAAGTTTTTGTAACCAAATTCTGGATTTTTTGTGTGTCCCCACTTGTATAGTTGGGAAATCAGACTATGCTGGTGTCTCTTTTTTTTGAGTTGGAGCCTCACTCTGTTGCCCAGGCTAAAGTGCAGTGGCACACTCATGGCCACCCCAGCGTTGATCTACCGGGCTCAGACGATCCTTCCACATCAGCCTTCCAAGTAGGTGGAAATACAGGTGCTCACTACCATGCCTGGTTAATTTTTTAAAATTATTTATTTGATGTAGAGACAAGGTCTATGCCAACTTGCCCGGGCTGGTCTTGAACCTGTGGGCTTAGGCAATCCACTCTCCTCAGCCTCTCAAAGTACTGGGATTACAGGCTGTGCCACCAAACCCAGCTTATGCTGGTATCTTAAATTTGCTTTCCTGAGGTCATGGGCATTCAGTACCAAGAAAGAATTGGGGCCTATACCTTGAAATTTCTGGTCTTACTCTGTGTTTGGTCACTTCTTCTTTCATTTGGTTAGTCCAGTGTTCAGCAAGCTATGACTTGTGGGCCAATTCCAGCCTGCCACTTGTTTTTGTATGGTCCATGAACTAAAAATGGTTATTACATTTTAAGATACAAAAAAAGAGAATATTTTATGATGCATAAAAATTATGTGAAGTTCAAATTTCAGTGTAAGTTTTATTGGAATATAGTCAACACACACATTTGCTTATGTATTGTTTGTGGCTGGCTTCATACCTCAGCAGCTAAGCTGAGTAGGTACAACAAAGACTGTGGCCTATAAAGCCTAAGGTTTGTTATAGAAAATGTTTGCTGTCCACTGGCTTCATCTGTTAAACTGTATTAATTACTTCCTATTGCCAGGCCCTCTGCAGATCACAGGAAACACAGCAGCAAACTAGACACGGCTGCCCTGGGCTCAAGGAACATTTCTAAATGGAATGAAAAACAACAAACAAAGTAAAACTTACAATATTAATTTTGCCAAATATATATTTAAAAAATAGTTATTATCTTTATTCATCATTTTATTAAAAAGAAATATGTTAATATTAAAAAGTACATTAATGCCAGATATGTAAAAAGAACATAATTTCAAAAAAGCACTCCTTTAATGAAATATATTAAGCTTCATGAAAAACTCTGTACACTTTATTGTTTTTCGCATTTCAGCATGGATCAGAGAAAACGCCTTTCTATTTTTTTTTTTTTTTTTTTTTGAGTTGGAGTCTCGCTTTATTGCCTGGGCTGGAGGGCAGTAGCACACTCATGGTCACCCCAGCGTTGACCTGATGGACTTCAGCGATCCTTCTGCCTCAGCCTTCCAAGTAGCCGGAACTACAGACGTGTGCTACCATGCCTGGCTACATTTTTAAATGTACTGCAGAGACAAGGTCTCACCAAGTTGCTGGGGTTGATCTCGAACCTGCAGGCTCAGGCAAATCACTCTCCTCAGTCTCCCAAAGTGCTGGGATTACAGGCTGAGCCCAGTCAAAAACTTCTTTCTAGACTGGTCTAGGCCATGATCAGTTCTGGCAAGCACAAGCATAGTTCCTATTGTAACTTTTTAGGCAAAACAATCTTTTAAAAATGTTTAGTTTTTAAATTGGAAAATATTATTATTTTAGTGATGGAACACTTTTGTTTGAAAATATAACAGTGAAGTTTTGTTAAGTCTAAAATGTAGTGATGGGAAATTCCAGAAGAGAAATACAAAGAGAAATGGGAAAGCAAATAAATGAAATCTGCCAACATTTACTCTCTGCAGCTGACATTATATCCCATTTGCCCTGTTTAGATGCAGGATAACCTGTTTTAGTATGATTTTTCCTGCTGGCTTCTCTAGAAGGAAAGAACAGGAGAACACTTTTTGCATGAAACAGTGCCTCTTCTACCACCACCGTGCACCTTCAACAAACATGGGTGCCCACTGGAAACCACAGCATCACCTCAAAACCAGAGCTATCTAAAGGAATGTGAATTCCCATGGATTAAAAGCCCATCCATTAATATGGATTTGAAGTTCTGCCAATGCAGAAATGTATATTAAATGAGAAAAGGAATTTAAGAAAAAGGATAATCTATTCATAAAAATAAACTTGTTGCCGGGCTCGGTAGCTCAGCCTGTAATCCCGCGCCTTTGGGAGGCCGAGGTGAGTGGATTGCCTGAGCCCGAGGGTTCGGGACCCGCCTGGGCAACTTGGCGAGACCTCATCTCTACAATAAATCAAAAATTAGCCGGGCGTGGTAGCGTGCGCCTATAGTTCCAGCTACTCGGAAGGTTGAGGCGGAAGGATCGCTGGAGCCCAGCAGGTCGAGGCTGCGGTGGCCGGGAGCGGCCACTGCACTCCAGCCTGGGCGACAGAGTGAGACTCCAACTCAAAAAAAATAAATAAATAAACTTGTTCAAAAGCTGAGATGAAACCAGAAAACTATCAAACTCAATGGATACCCAGGATTATCTGGGTCGATGAAAATAATTGGTCTATTCCCTGATAATGCAAAAATGTATATTAAGTGAAGAAAGGAATTTAAGAAAAAGGAATTTAAGGATGATCTCTTAATCACTTAGAGTAAATGATTAAGAGATCATCCTTAAAGCTATGTTTTGTTTTGTTTTTTTAATTTGAAAACTACCTAAGGACCATGGATTAAGATGATCAAAATTCAGGAGGAAGTAAAACAATAGATTTTGTAATTAGTGAATTATATCAGTTAGGGCTGTGTTTGGTTTTAAGTAACAAAAAGCTCCACTAATGTGGTTTAAACAAATTGGTTGTTTTGTTTCCTTTGTGTGATGAGTAGCTGAGAGGTGGGTATCCTGGGGCTGGCTTGTGAGTGTCACCAAGGCACCTGGCTTCCTCTATTTTTTCCATCCAACCATTCTTAGCATGTGTCATTCAGCCTCATGGTTGCAAAATGGCTGCTGCCACTCTATGCATTGCATACACCTTCAAGCCAAAAAAAAAATTAGGGAAGAGAAGTAAGAAAAAGTTGTGTGTTAGTAGTCCCTTTATAAAAACAAAAACAAAAACACAAAACTTTCCCAAAGCTCCACCCAGTAGATTTCCAATTATAGCTCAATGATCTGAAAAGTAGCACATGACCACCACTAGTTGTGTGAATGCCTGAGAAGTTCTTTAGCTGGGCACATTGGGATCTGCTAACAAGTCTGGAGCTGGACTACCAGTGAGAATCTCAGCTCTGCCACTCAGTGGTTATGTGATTTTAGGTGATTCATTTCAGTTTCCTCCCCTGTAAAGGAAAATAATAATAAGGTTGTAAGAGATTAATTGACTCAATATTTATAGAGTGTTTAGAACTGTATCTGGTACATAGCAAATGTTATATAAGTACTTTCTCAGTAAATGAGTATGAATGAGAGAATAGATATTAGGTAGAAAAGTAACAGGCATGAAATACATAATAAAAAGTGAAAACAAAAATAGTGCCAATATATAAAACTTGTGTAGTACAAGTAATGAGTTTCATTAATTTCTTGAGTCAAAGAATGTTAAATAAGTGCTGCTATATCCTGTAAATAACTATGAGCTTTATAAAGATGGATTTTCTTTCTTTCTTCAAGGAAATGAGGATTTCATGTCTGCTTCAGTTAACTGCTTCTACACAAATTGTAGGGTCTGGGATTTAAAGCCAAAACAAATTAGAGGCTTGTGCAATTACATATTTGGGACATACCCAAAAAAAGTTCAGAAAAAGATACAGTTCAGAATTTGATATTTCTTCCTATTTGTATGTGATCTTATTCAATTTTTATGTGTTTGGCTTTATTACTTATTACATTTTAAAGATATATAAAATGGGCCGGGCTCTGTGGCTCAGCCTGTAATCCCAGTACTTTGGGAGGCCGAGGCGAGTGAATTGCCTGAGCCTGCGGGTTAGAGACCCACCCGGGCAACTTGGCAAGACCTCGTCTCTACAATAAATCAAAAATTAGCTGGACGTGGTAGCACGTGCCTGTAGTTCTGGCTACTTGGAAGGCTGAGGCAGAAAGATCACCAGAGCCTAGCAGGTCAAGGTTGTGGTGGCCAGGAGCGTGCCACTGCACTCCAGCCTGGGGGACAGAATTATACTCCAACTCAAAAAAAAAAAAAAAAAAAAGTATTTCTATAGGTATTTTATATGGAGATGGTCATTTAAGACAGATAGATTTGGCCTGGCATGGTGGCTCATACCTATAATCCCAGAGTTTTAGGAGGCTGGGCAGGAGGATCACTTGAGCCCAGGAGTTCGAAATCAGCCTGGACTACATAGCAAGATCGATGTTTGTATTTTCTACAAAAAAATTTAAAAATTAGCTGGGTGTGGTGGTGCATGACTGTAGTTCTAGTTACTCCGGAGGCTAGGGCAGGAGGAGCCCTTGAGCCCAGGAATTTGAGGCTGCAGTGAGCTATGACCACACCATTGCATTCCAGCCTGGGTGACAGAGCAAAACACCGTCTGGAAAAAAAAAAGACAATTTGAATTCTAAGCCAAGTTGTATCAGTACTATGTGACCCTAGGTGCCTGACTTCTTTAAGCCTTAGTTTCCTTACCTGTAAAATGGGGATGATAGCAGTACCTACTTCCCAGGTTTGTAGTATACATGAAAGCAGGAAGTGTAATAAATTGCTTAGCACAGATCCTGCTACACAGCAAAACTTAATACATATCATTAACATTACCATCATCATTATTTTTTAAAAATTACCCTTTATTGGGGTACTATTTACATACAATAAAATGTACCCATGAATTACGACAGATGTGATGCCTGTGTAACTATTGCCATAATTCAGATATAGAACATTTACATCAGCCAAAAACCATTATTTTAAAATAGAAAAACTGGTGTCTTATATAGTAGTAATACAAAGGAGAAGTCACTGTGTAAAGCAAAATATCAACCATAAAAGAGAATGAATAAGTGCTAGCTATAATTACAAAATGAAGGGAAAGCACATTCATTTTGAGGGAGGTAGGACAGGCCAGGTGTACTGCACATGATTGCTTCTGTACTATACTTGTTCTTTTGGGGAAGAACTTGTTCCCAATGCATTACGTGTTTGGAGTGGGGCTGTTTTATCCTCAGCTTCAGTCTCATCATTTCTGCTGCAGTTCCTAGAAATAATTCTCTCTTACCACTAATATTATTGAACGTAAATTTGGAGAAGCTGAGAGAGCCACCACGAATGAAGCCACTCTAGACAAAGGTCAGCTCGAGGATGGAAACAGAAACCTTGTGCTGATATCATCATCTAGACCCCCAGAGGCTGTGGGATCTAAGTCTACCCCTGGACTTCTCAGATGCAGAAGGATCTATGGATGCTTCATCATGGACCAGACCTGTTCCCAAGGTTGTGTTCAGGAAGCAGTGAGTGAATGGCCCATGCCCACTTCTGATTATATAGACTCAGAGACAACATGTATGGGAGTGCTTTGCCAGTGTTAAGGTTTCTACAAATGGGTGGTAGTTGTATGGTAGGTGTAAAGTTAGTTGGACAATTGAGGTCAGAAATAACATGACTTTAAAATACATCAATACTGAAAGCAGAACTATTTGGACTAACCATTTGGCAAATTTTAAGAAATTCAGACATTCATCTAAAGAAATTAGGCCAAATAATGTTGCCTAAATTATCTATTTCATATAAAAGTGACTTCTAGACCTTAACTGTTCTCTTCTGTTTACATGCATGGCCTTAACCTATGTTGTTACATAAGTCACTGTTTCTTCCTCATTAAACATGATTCCTCCCACTGATGTGGACCACCTTTGAAGTACCAACTGCTATTCTGAGCTGAGGCTGCAGCACTGAACAATACAGAATCTCTACCTCATGGGGCTTATTTTCTAGGAGGAGAGAAACAACTATGCCTTCCATATGCCAGTTTCTGTACTCAAGACTGCCGCTTTCTGACTCTCTCTGTGATGATACTGACGAAAATGTTGGAGGTCATTTGTGGAAATTATGGACTAATGTTATAATAAAGTTATACATTATTCACACATTTACATATTTGTCTGTGAATAGTGGACAAATTAAGTTGTATGTTTGTATATATGTATGTGCCACACAGACTTATTAGCTAGGTAACCTGGTTTAAGTTACAACTCTGGGCCTCAATTTCTCATCTAAAAACTGGGAGTTATCATAGTACCAGTCTCACCTTGTGGGGATTAAATGCTTGTAAATAAATTAGCATAGTGCCTGGCACAAACTAAAAGCTTAACAAATAATAGCTAATATGTTATTATTATTATTAATACACAGATATTATTTTATACACATGTGCCTAATATTCCCTAATGGGATAAAACAAAAAATTGTGGATCTCATTTTGTTTCATTCATTTAACATGTATTAAATACTTTACCATGTACCAGGCCCACTGTGGAAGAATATATTTTTTTAGAAATGGTTACAACAGTATCTCCTGTACTTGTCACCACCCCCTCCCATCTACAGGTATAGTCTAATCCCCTACCCTTGAATTTGGGTGGGCTTATGACTTGTCAGTGAAGGTGGTAGAAGTGTGTGACTTCCCCAGTCATAAAAAGTGATGTACTTTTCCCTTGGGAGGTGGTGTGCTTTATGCTGTAAGGAAGCCACAGAGAGAGACCACATGGGGAAGACTTGTGTCTACCTGAACAGAGAGAGATGCTTAGCTAACCACCTGCTTGCTTCTACAGCTCCTGTCACCATCTAACTGCAATCACACAAGATGCCCCAAGCCAGAACCACTAAGTTAAGTCCTCCCCAATTCTGGACCCATTTCCTGAAAGAAAATAAATAATTGTTGTTGCTGTCTTAAACCATTAACTTTTGGTGTCATTTGTTATGTGATAATAGATAACTGAAACACCTGTCTTTAGAAGCTCAAGGTAAAACATAAAACGTTTACTTTCATGGAGCTTCTATTCTAGATCTTCCTCATCCTTGGCAAGTGAAGAACAACTATTTTCAGGGTTGCAGTTATGGGATAGCTGTTTGGACCTACTATCAACCCTAAGTTTGTAGATACAATTAGCAAATACATCACAGTCATTCATTTATTTATTTTAATATTTCTTTGTAGAGATAGGTTCTGGCTATGTTGCCTGGGCTGATCTCAAACTCCTGGCTCAATTGATCCTCCTGTCTTGGCTTCCAAAAGTGCTGGGATTACAGTCATCGTGCCCTGTTTGTGAATTTAATCAACCAATCTATCATTTTCTCAACATAGATGGAACACTTTCTCTGACTCCCTGAGCTCAAAATCCCTTCCCCATGTTCCCAAGAACCCAGGCCCTGGATGCTAACTTATCATACAGCATTATTACTGCTTGTCTGCTTCCTTCTCTCCCACTGACCAGCAGCAAATTCACTGTGTTGTTCATCTTTGTGTCCCTACCAACTAGGGCTAGTGCCTGCAGTAGCAGACCTATTCAAATAAAGCAAATCCAAACAAACATGAAACACCCACTTAACTGAAGGAAGGCTGCTGGTTCCTGGACATAGAAGTAATTTGTTCAAAGACAGTCGCTATACTAGAGGAGTTCACAGGTCAGCGCTGGACCCAGCCTGACCAGTGCAGTTAGTGAGCTGCCAGAATCAAGTCCTGTGGTCGGACCCTAAGGAGGACAGAGCCACGCACTGCCATGGGAGGTGGAAAGGACCAAGGAAAAGGATTCATTCATCTACTCCACAAATATTTGTATCAATCATCATAGCATACGCAGCATACGGCAAACGCTCGATATCCATGAAACGCCAGGTGACGGGATGCAACAGCAAAGAAAACTGCGGTGGCACGCGCCCTCGTGGACCTCACTGTGTGGCAGTGGACGGAATTGTGTGAAATTATGCTTGGTGTGGAGCAGGAAAATAACAGGTGGCTGAAATTCTCTAAGGACGTGAGCTCCTTCGGCGGGGGCAGCCGTGGGCGGGCTTTGAGCAGGAGAGGTCATGAAGGGGACGGACCGCAGGAGGCGGGAAGACTGCAGGCAAGAAGAGCTGGTGATTTCAAGAGGCAAACATTTTCTGCATGATGGAAAGAGCAGCGGGCGTTCGCTCAGGACCCTCGGGGTCCTCCAGGGCGGGGGCTGTATTCTGAGTGCGAGATCCGTTGCTCAGCAGTGCAGGGCGGGCTGCGGTGAACTGCAGCCCTAAGTCCCAGATTTTTTAGGACTGACACACCTCGGCTCCTCGCCTCCCCAGACCTGCAAATGTACCTTCCGCGGTTCGGCTGCGGACCACAGCAAGAGGGCCAGGCGGCTGGGGCAGTGCACAACGCCACTCACCCTTGGAGCTCCGGGTCTGCGACACCCGGCTGCCGGGACCCGCAGAGTTTGCGCTGCGGACCTAGGAGGTGGCGTGGGCCACGCCCCTCGCCTAGACCCCGCCCCGCACCCTTTTGATTGGCTCGAGGCCGCGGAAGGGCGGGGCGTCCCCGGGAGGCCCAGGAGTCGGGTTGGGGAGGGCGCACTGATTGGCCCGGCGGGGATGAGGTCATCGCTAGCAGGTTCGAGCGGCCCAGACGCCGGCGGGGCGGCCGAGGCTGCCGTGAGAGGGCGTTCGCGACTGCGGCAGAGCGAGCGGGCGAAAGAGGCGGGGAGGAGCCGGCCCACTCGCCTGCCTGCTCCTCGCCTCCCGGCGCCGCTGCGGGTCCGTCGCCGCGTCTCCGCCCGCCCGGCGCCCCGCTTCGCTCGTCCGGGGCAGCCGCCGGCCGGCCGGGTCGGGAGTCGCGCGCGCCCTCGGACCTTGCGCGGGGGGCGAGGCGGCCACACCCGTGGAGCGGCGGGCGGAGGGGCAGCCACCGGGGTCCCGCCGCGAGCGCTCTCAGGGCGGGGAACGGCGGGCGGCCGCGGCCCGGCGCAGGCGCGCCCCTGAGGGCGCCGCGGGCACCAGGGGGCTCCCCGCGCTCGACTTCAGCGACTGCTCCTCGACAGCCCGCACTTCCGAGAGACGCTCGAGTCGCCCGAAGCGGAGCTGGACGAGACCAGCACATTCATCAAGGGGGCGAAGATGAATCAGTCACCCTCAAATCCTGC
>NW_007261051.1:80274-99844 GCF_000164805.1 Carlito syrichta
GGGGCTGCCCGCGCTCGACTTCAGCGACTGCTCCTCGACAGCCCGCACTTCCGAGAGACGCTCGAGTCGCCCGAAGCGGAGCTGGACGAGACCAGCACATCCATCGAGGAGTGAGTGCCCCGAGCCCGGCGGGACGCGGGAGGCGGCGCTCAGCTCTGTCCCCGCGCGGCCGGCGGCTCCTGCCCCCGGCGCCGAGGGGTGGCGGGGCTGCCGGCGGCGCGAAGGGTGCGTGAGGCGCGAGCCCGCCGCCGTCAGACCGCGAGGAGGCCGTCGCCCGCCGGGTGCGGCCGGGGTGGCCGGGCGCGGGCGCGGGCGCGCGGACGCAGGTGTCCCGGGAGGGGACGGGGGTGGCCAGCGCGCCGCTGCTGCCGGGAAGCCCTTCGCCCCCACGCCTCTGGCTCCCGTGAGGGGAGAGTCGCTCACCCCTGGGTGCCCGGCGCGGGCAGGGAGCGGGCCCTGCCGGGTGGGGACGGGCGGATCGCGGGGACAGGCGGGCTGTGACGCCCCGCTCCCTGCGCGCGGCTCCCGACAGGCAGGGCTGCCAGGTCTGCGGAGGAGGGGCTGGCGAGCTCGCCCGTCCTCGGAGCGTTGGCAGCCGGCAGTCCCCACATCCAGAAGCGGTGCCGCGTACGTGTGCAGGTGCTGGTTCTTGCGTTCAGCAAAAGGCGATAGGGGTGGGAGTACAGAATCAGAGTGTTCCTTTACTCCAAACTGTGGGCGAGGGCTTAAAAATAGAATGAACATATCCTGGCTCTCTCCTGCTCCTGCTCCCTTGCTCTCCTTCTTTCCTCTCCTGTTATCCTTGAAAACGCAAAGGTTTGAGAAGGAATATCCTTAGCCCTCAGAAGGAAGTTCAAATTCATGTTAAAGAGTCCTGGACTTCTTGGAAAACCATATTTGCTGTTTCTCTTTTTGGTACAAGGGAAGGGATGAAATTTGCATTCGGCTTGACTTTTGCAGAGCCAGAATTTCTCCTTCTGGCCGGCCAAATAAGAGTGCTCTGGGGATAAACATCTTGGACTGTGAGAATGTTTTTGGTGCCTTTTCAGTCTACCCATTTAAAAATAGTTCAGTCCATCTCTTAGATTTGAGAATCAGTAACAACATGAAGGCAGATAGTGGAATTGCCTCTACCTTACACTTTTCCTGTTTCTATGATGAGTTTCTTAATAGGTGATATCTTTTAGCAGAGTAGAGTCCTACCTTTGAGAATTGTTCCCAGGCCTCTTTAAAGGACACTTACAGAAGTCAAGTGCCTGTGACATCGTTTTGTGAGCCTGTTGCTTTTTAAAATGAAGACGGAGACAGTGTAACGCCAGGCAACTCAAAGTACCCATCTTTGGGGGAGAGGGTGAACACAGGTAGTGTGATGAGGTTCCTCAGAGCAGGTTCTCTGCAGGATGCTGTGTCTTTCCTGAAGCATATGAATAGACACTGTCAATGACCAAAGCCATCTTTGGTTCAGGGAACATGGGACCCTGGTTTGGAGTAAGTTAGGGACCAACATATAGGTTGGGCCGAGAAATTTTTATTGGTTGTGAGGCTGACTTTAATTGGTTCTCTGCCTCACTCAGCAGACATTTGGTGTGCCTGCTGTGTGCTAGGAAGGGCACTGGGCACTGGAGGCTGTAGTAGTGAATATTTTGCTGCCCCTGTGACTACGGCGGTGTACTTCATGCCGGGCACTGCTTCACTCATGAATTGTCTCATGTGCTTTAATTCATTTTGCAAATGAGAAAACAGAGTCACTCGATCTAGCAGCAGGGCTAGAGCTTTTGAATCCACCTGGTTTGATCCAGAGATGGAATTCTTCCCCATGCAGAACTCTTAATTCTACCCCGCCCCGGTTGCCCAGAATGAGACACCTTGGGTCATGCCTGCTAGAATTTGAACTTGCATTATGTATCTTGGCCTTGAATCTCAGGAGGGTGCATTTGGGTGACTGTCAATTTTTCTACTAGTACTTTTTAGAGGGCAAGAATTCCTTGGTAGGAAGAAACATTGCAGTGATGAAGTCAAAGGGTTATCTAATGGAATGGAGCAGCCCTGTAACTTGGAGGAAAGACTGGTGGGAAACTAAGTGTTCTGGTCTTTCTACATCCAGCTCTATTACTACTGTGTTCTATTACTGTTACTTGGACAGGTCATGTGACCCCTTAAAATAAAAGAGTTTCCTAGACTTCAGGCATTCTATTATCATGAAGTGCTTGCTATGTAGTATACTAATATATTAGTATTTGTGTTATTTTGCCTCAGATCATCTTTATCACAACTGTACATAGTAAGCCAGTGTTTTTTTAGTACAACTTAAAAATAAATATATGATTATATAAGTAACATTGGTTTAGATGATCTACATTCTCTTACGGCTCTATAATTTTATGGTTTTATTTTATAACCATATTTATTTTATAACTGGTACTTGCAGTTCTTTGGGTTTTGGTTTCCTTCATGAGCAATAAAACTGGCTTCCAGGGATTGCCAAAGTTCAGCTAGATCATAGTTATTGTTACTTCCACTTTATGAATGAGAAAATTGAGGATTGGAGTGGTCAGTAACCTGCCCAAGGTGACGCAGCAATTAGGTATATTTAAACGCAAGTTGTCAAATTCCAAAGCCAGTGCACTTAACCCTGAAACAACACTGTGGTTCTTGTACAGCCGTTTTTGTACATTTGTCTTTTGAATCCCCTTGAGAATCTGATAAAAGCTCTGGCCTCCATAAAAATGAAGGTTTTTCCCTGGTATCCACACCTTTGGTCTAGACAGAGGGTAAGCTATAAAATAATCTGGGACATATACTTTTAAAAACCTGCTTTTGGAAAAGGTTCTTATTTGATGTGAAGTAGAGCCTTGGCAACTCTGAGTCAGTTTCCAGTGTGGATTTGTTCTGGTCTTTTCCGTGGGGACTCATTCACCCAAGACCCTTTCCTCTGACCTGATTAATCAGTGTCTCAGTTGAAATGGTTCTGTATGTTGAAGTCTTTTTTCTTCCTTTCTTACTATGGATAGAAGCTGGAGATTAAGTTCAGACTTGTAGAATTAAGAGTTTTAGGATTTCCTAGGGTTGAACCTTGGCCCCATCACCTACTCATTGCTTGGATCTGGGCCTGTTGCGAAGCCTGAGCTCCTTCTTTATAAAATGGGAATGACCACTCCACCTCCTGGAGGTGTTGTGAGAACTGAGTGGAGCAATGCATCTAAGACCACATTCAACTTGGGTCTGGGCACATCGTACTGCTCAATCATGGTAGTTGCTGGTACCATCTTCCAGCACTTGGGATTGTCAAGACTTCATGATTCTGAGAGCTAAAGCCACCAAGAGCAGAGGGATGATTTTTTGGCTTGAGTGCAGAGAGTTATACCCATGCTTCCTTTATGCAGTTGTTGGTATCTTACACAGCTGTATATTAGCCACTGGTGAGCAGAAGCTTGGTAACAGAATTTGTATCAAGTTGGGGTTATGCCAAAAAAGTTCCACAAGTTAAAAAAGAACAAAATAAGTAAGCCTGTCAACATCTCCTCTTCTTCTTTTTTTTCAATTAAGAGATGGAATCTTGCTCTGTTTTCTTGTGTGGTGTGCAGTTTACTGCAACCACATACTCCTGGGCTCAAGCAATCCTTCTGCTTCAGCCTCTCTAGTAGCTAAGACTACAGGCACGTGCCACCATGCCTGGCTAGTTAAAAAAAAAAAGCCGGGCTTGGTGGCTCAGCCTATAATCCCGTGCTTTGGGAGGCTGAGATGAGTGGATTGCCTGAGCCCGCAGGTTCAAGACCTACCTGGGCAACTTGGCGAGACCTCATCTCTACAGTAAAATAAAAAAATCAGCCGGGCATGGTAGTGCGTGCCTGTAAGCCCGGCAGGTCGAGGCTGCATCGGCCGGGAGCAGCCACTGCACTCCAGTCTAGGGGACAGAGTGAGACTCCAACTCAAAAAAAAAAAAAAAACTTTAGGATAAGGTTTTGCTATGTTGTCCAGGCTGATCTTGAACTCCTGGCCAAGCAAGATCCCTCACCTCAAGCCTTTTGAGTAACTGGGAACCACTGTGCCTGGTTCTCTGTTCCTTATAACATTCTGGTAGCTTAAATTTTCAACCTTTTCTACTAGATTAATTTCCCCCCCTCAGTGGCTGGTCTGTCTGCCTGTCTGCGTCAAGGGAAAAGTTTGCAGAATGCATTGGGCTTCACGTCTGGCTGTTTCATGGACTCAATAGCTAACCAAATGTGGTTTCGTAGAAATAAAAGTGAGTTAGACTGTTGGTTTTGAGGGATGCTGGGGGTTTTTAGGAATTGTGTTTCTTTCCATCTTGACACTGACTTCTGGGCTTATTGCTGGGCTTATAGCCATTTAAGTGTGACGTCTGCTTTCTGAGATCGAGTACGTTTATTCTGACAGTCTAAGGTGAGGGGGAGAAGTGTTGTTTTTAAAATAGCAACTTTATTGAGATATAATTCATATTACCATGCAGATCACTCATTTAAAGCATCCTGTTCAATGGTTTTTAGTACATTCATGGAGTTGTATAACCATCATCACAATCAATCTTAGAACAATTTCGGCACCCCCAAAAGAAACCCTGTTCTTATTAGCAGTCCTTCCCCATTTCCTCCCAATTCCCCCAGCCCTAGTCAGCTACTAATGTATTTTCTGTCTCTGTAGATTTACCTATTTTGGACATTAGAAGGGCAATTTTAATTGCTTTCTTCTATGCGGTGGTGTCCAACTTTGGGTACATTGTTGATTAGAATTTCAGGTGGGGAAACTTTGAATCAGTAAGCTGTTCTCCTTCAAATCAGAGGGGAGGTGAGATCCTGAAGATGGAATGGTGTCTTAGGTCCTGAAGAAACCTAGTGTGCCTTGGTGTTTCCAACCAATGGGATATGAATGGATTCCTTCCAGTTCATGGTACTTTGGTGAGTGCTGAGGAGATAATGAAACAAGACTAATTTACATCGGTGGGGCAGAGTGTGTGGTTCTGAATAAAGCCATACTCTGAGGTTAGTATCCTGCTGGGTGCCACTTTTTTCTTTCTTTTTTTTAAAACAAAGTGAAGTGAGTTTATTTCTTCATTTGAGCCTATACTTTTCATGAGACTTTTTGGAGACGACGTGCCTTTTTAATTGCATTCTCAATGGTCAGTCATTTTCAGATTTGTGTCCTGTATCATATCCCCAAGGCAAATTTTAACAAAAGTAGACAGTCTTCTAAGAAAACCAGCATCTTTTGTTTATTGCTCACTTACCAAGCACCAGGCCCTATGTTAAGTACATGCACTGTCTCATTAGTCCTTACCACCCATCCTGGCGATTAATACTCTTTTTGCATTTTATGGTTGGGGTAACTTGTCTAAGGTCACACATCTAGGAGGTTGTGCAGTAAGTTTTTAACTTTGCAGTGGCCTGCAGGGCATTCTCTTGAACATTATTCTTCAGTGCCTGCAGCAAAGATGTTGGCAATGAAGATGCAATTCCTTCATAGATCTAGATCCTAGAAAGGAGAAACATCGAGCAGCAGGTGGTTGATTAAATGAGAACAGTGCCCAGTTGTTTGTCAGGCACTCAGCCCTGGATAGTGGATACTAGATAATATGTTATATTGTGTTCTGAAGTTTTGTAGTTCTTTGTCACAGGCTTTAAAGAACCCTTGTAGGCTAGAGGGCCATTGAGGGTGGCTGGGTATCTCTTGGCTTTGTAAAACAGCAGAGTTTGTTTTTGGGGTAGCACTGAGTGATTATCAATGATTGCCTTTTAAGTGAGTAACAGAGCATTGAACAAAAAGGCCAGAAACCTGTTTCTGGTCTGATTCATAAGGTAAATCATTCACTGTCTTTGTCCATTAAAATAAAAGTAAAAACATCAACATTGAGTTGTGTCCTTTAAAGCCTGTCACCCTGTAAACCTTTAGGGTTTAATATAGACTTTTTGCAATAGATAAGCCCTTGTTGAATGGCATAAACTCCCAAAGGATGTACGGTGCATCCTGCTTTGTTTAGGAGTAATTATATTACTCAAAATCCTGATGGAACAATTGGATATGGAGTTAGGTTGCAAAAATTTTTCCCCAATCCTTTCCTTTGCTTTATCACCTTGTGAATGAAGGAAAAAGTAGGCATTACCTAATTATTTATAATTGGTGGTCATTGACATTTGGAGTACATATTATTCATACAGATATAAACAACAGCAAGTTAAATACAAACAAGATTTTTTTTAGTTTTAATGTAACATTGGTGTAAAACAATCCTGTCATTTTATAATGTTCTTAGTAGGATTGAATAAATTACATCCAATCTGTAGTTTTCAACTCATTGACTATGGCTTAAGCCTCCCTCTCCTGAATTTAAAATAATATAAGAGTACTTTCAGGTTTACAGAAAAATTGAGTGAAAAGTGTAGAGAGCTCCCTTATATCTGTTCCTTCCAGTTTCCCCTATTTCTAACATCTTCTGTTGGTGTGGTACATCTGTTACAGTTGATGAACCAATATCAATATCACAATATTAACTAAAGTCTGTAGTTTACGTTAGGGCTCACTCTTTGTGTTGTCCATTCTTTGGGTTTTGACAAATGTATGATGACATGTATTTGCCTTTATAGCATCATACAGAATAGTTTCACAGCCCTAAAAATCCTCTGTGCTCTCTCTGTTCATCCCACCCTCCCCTCAACTTCTGGTAACCACTTATCTTTTTACTGTCTTCATAATTTTACCTTTTCTAGAATGTTATATAGTTGGAATAAAACAGTGTGTATGCAGACTTTTCAGATTGGCCTTTTTTCACTTAGCAGTTTGCATTTAAGGTTCTTCCATGTCTTTTCACGGCTTGGTAGCTCATTTCTCCTTCTTGCTGAATAATATTCCATTGTCTGGATGTACCACAGTTTGCCTATTGAAGGACATGTTGGTTGTTTTAAAGTTTTGGCAATTATGAATAAAGCTGGTAAAAGCATTTGCACACTGGTTTATATGTAGAAGTAAGTTTAAACTCATTTGGCTACATATCAACGAGTGAAATTGCTAGGCTAGTATGGCAAGTATATGTTTAACTTTTTAAGAAAATGTCAGACTGTCTTCCAAAGTTATTGTACCATCTTGCATTCTCACTAGCAGTGAATGAGAGTTCCTGTTGCTCCATATCCTCCCAGCACTTGGCATTGTCAGTGTTTTGGATTTTGGCCATTCTAATAGGTGTACGATGGTATTTAATTTTTAAGAAAATTTGCAATTTCTTGTTGAGCATCTTTTAATATACTTACTTTCCATCTGCATATCTTCTTTGGAGAGGTGTCTGTTCAGATCTTTTGCCCATTTAAAATTTTTGTTTTCTTATTTTTAGTTTGTTTTTATTGTAAAATATACATAACACAAAATTTATCACTTTAACCATTTTTAAGTGTACAATTCAGTGACATTAAGTATATTCCCAGTGTTTTGTGTAATTGTTACTAGTAGTTCCAGAACTTTTTCATCATCCCAAGCTGAAACTCTCTGCTCATTAAACAATAACTTCCCATTCCCCCCGTCCCCTGGTAACCTCTATTCTACTCTCTGTCCATGAATTTACTTAATCTATGTACTTCATATAAGTGGAATTGCACAATATTTGTCATTTGTATCTGGCTTATTTCACTTAGCAAAATGTTTTCAATGTTCATCCATGTTATAGTATGTTTTAGAATTTCATTTCTTTTAATGCCTGAATATCTTATTGCTGAGTTTTAAATATCAACAACTGCCATTAAGAAAGACTGTTTCTTCTTTTTTTTTTTTTGAGTTGGAGTCTCACTTGGTCACCCAGACTGGAGTGCAGTGGCCGCTCCCAGCCACCGCAGCCTCGCCTGCTGGGCTCTGGCGATCCTTCCGCCTCAGCCTTCCGAGTAGCCGGAATTACAGGCATGCGCTACCACGCCCGGCTGATTTTTTTATTTATTGTAGAGATGAGGTCTCACTGCCCAGGCGGGTCTCAAACCCACGGGCTCAGGCAGTCCACCTCAGCCTCCCAAAGGTGCGGGATTACAGGCTGAGCCACTGAGCCTGGCTGTTTCTTCTTTTCTCAAATCATAGAAAGATATTTATTTTCTCTCCATCTCTTTTCTTCCTCAGAATGATCACTAACACTTGGAATAGACATATAAGTTTATCATGGATGTCTCTCACAAGAGCATTATATTACATTTATTCCTTTCAAAGTAGCCATTTGTTTCAGATCAGCATGTTTTGGAGGGAATTTTTTTTTAAGCGTTATTGAATTATAATTTACATTCCATAAATTCACCTGTCTTAAGTATAAAATTCAGTGGTTTGTAGTTACAGAGTTTTGCAGCTATCACTCCAAACCTGTTTTAGAACACTTCTGTCACCTCTCGGACCCATCTCCCAGCACTCTCCATTTTTGCCTCAAGCTTCATACAACCCTCATCTACTTTCTTCTGTCTCTACAATTTGTCTTTTCTGGTAACTTAAACCAAATGAAATCATATAATTTGTGGTCTCTTGCATTTGGCTTCTTTTACCTACATGAATTTTTTTTTTTTTTTTTGAGTTGGAGTCTCACTCTGTCACCCAGACTGGAGTGCAGTGGCACGCTCTCAGCCACCACAACCTCAACCTGCTAGGCTCTGGTGATCCTTCTGCCTCAGCCTTCCAAGTAGCTGGAATGGCAGGCATGCACTACCATGCCCAGCTAATTTTTGATTTGTTGTAAGACGAGGTCTTGCCAAGTTGCCCGGGCAGGTCTCGAACCTGTGGGCTCAGGCAATCCACTTGCCTCAGCCTCCCAAAGTGTTGGGATTATAGGCTGAGCCACTGAGCCCAGCCTACTATGATGTTTTTAAGGTTCAATCTTAAAACATGCTACATCAGTAGCTTCTTTTTATTGCTGAAGAACATTCCATTTTGTAAAGCATAAGTTGTTTATTCATTTATCAGCTGATGGACATTTGGGTGGTTTCCAGCTTTTGGTTCCTATGAATAATGCTGCTGTGAATGTTTGCATATATGTCTTGATGTGGATATATGTTTTCTTCTAATTTCATTCCTTACCTAGGAGTAGAATTTTGATAGGTTGTATGATAAACTTTTGTTTAATTTTAATTTAAACTTATGTTTATTTTAGCAACATGCCAAACTGTTTTCCATCACAGAAACACCATTTCATATTCCCACCAGCAGTGTATGAGGATTTCAGTTTCTCCACATCCTTGACAACACTTGTTATATTGTCTTTCTTTTTGATTGTAGCCAACCTAGTGGATGTAAATGGTATCCGATTGTGGTTTTAATTTGCACCTCTCTGATGACTAATGATGGTGAGCATCTTTTCATGTGTTTATTGTTTATGGATGTATCTTCTTTGCTGAATTGTTTATTTAATTTTTTCTTTTACTTTATTCCATAAAACTTCTAGTGAGTAAATGAACAGTACTTAATATATTTTTACATTTGCCCTCTTTTAGGGGCTTTTTGCTTCCATTTTCTTCAACCTCAGATGTAGTCAACGGATCAGTTTCAGGATCTTTGGACTTAGGAGGACAGTTCTTATGAGGCTGTGCTTCAGGTTTCTACTCTAGTTAGGCCAGTCAGCATCAATCTGAACATATACCACATGCTGGACTTCATAATTCTGGCCAGTGTAAGCTAATGATCCAGACTCTCTGAATTGAAAAAAAATGAGAACTCTCCAGGAAAGAACTGTTATCACCATTGAGCTGTTGGAGAAAGCAACTGATGAAGGGGAGTTTGTTATCCTTTTTTAGTTTTTTTTTTTTTTGAGTTGGAGTCTCACTCTGTTGCCCAGACTGGAGTGCAGTGGCCACTCCTGGCCACCACAGCCTCGACCTGCTGGGCTCCAGCAATCCTTCCTTTTAAGGCCATTGCATTTCTAAAACGTAGCCGAGGGAAGAATGTCAATATGAAGCTAGAAGTCAAAGGTTTTTGTTTCTCCCCTGGATTTAAGTTTCTGATTGACTCTAGTTTGTTGTTGTTGTTGTTGTTGTTGTTGTTTTAGTTGAAGCCTCACTCTGTTGCCCAGGCTGGAGTGCAGTAGCATGCTCACAGCCACCGCAACTTCGACCTGCTGGTCTCAGGCCATCCTTTCACCTCAGCCTTCCAAGTAACTGGAACTACAGGTGCCCACTACCATGTCCAGCTAGTTTTTTGATTTATTGTAGAGACGAGGTCTTGCCAAGTTGCCCAGACTGTTCTTGAATCCCTGGGCTCAGGCAGTCCTCTTGCCTTGGCCTCCCAAAGTGCTGGGATTACAGGCTTGAGCCACCGTGCCCGGCCAGACTCTAGTTTTAATTTTTAAATTATAACCCAGTTTGTTTCAAATTATGTATCTTTTTCTCATCACAAAGGATGGCTTTCATTCAACAAATATGGAGTCCCTGCTTTGCCCTTAACATGTCTACAGGCTGGGCTCAGTGGAGCCTGTAATCTCAGTGGAGCCTGTAATCTCAGTGGAGCCTGTAATCTCACTGAGATTTTTGAGGCAAGTGAATTGCCTGAGCCCATGGGTTCAAGACCCACCTGGACAACTTGGCAGGACCTTGTCTCTACAAAAAATAAAAAATTAGCTGGATGTGGTAACCTGCACCCATAGTTCCGGCTACTTGGAAGGCTGAGGTGGAAGAATTGCCAGAGTCCAGCAGGTCGAGGCTGTGGTGGCTGGGAGCATGCCACTGCACTTCAGTCTGGGAGACAGAGTAAGACTCCAACTAAAAAAAAAATAGTCTCCAAAGTCCTAGACTACAGTGAGGTTCTTTTAGCTGGAGGGAACAGGTGTGCAAGTCATGGTGGGAGATTGGATGGGGTGTTTTGGGGCCAGTGGCACAGCCAGTTGTGACTAGGGCAGAGTGAAGGCAACTGCATGAGGAGAGAGATCAGGGGCAGGTCATGGGTATCTTGAATTCTAGAAAGGACTTATGGAACCATGGGAGACTGTGACATGATCCTACTCGTGCTTTCAAAAGATCATGCAGGCAGCTGTGTAGAGAATAGGCATGTGGAGCAAGAGTGAAGGCAGAGAGACCAGTTAGGAAACTGCTGTAAGAGGTGAGGTCAGAGACAATGGCACCTTGGGCTGGGGTGGTCAGATGCTGAGGGTTTTTGGAAGCAGAGCCCACAGGATTTGCTGCATAGCATATGGGATATGAGAGAAGAGAGAGAAGTCTAGAATGATTCAAGTGATTTTGGCTTTAGCAGTTATGAAATCATGGTACCATTTTCTAAAGTAAAGGGAACTTGGGGAGAATTAGGTTTGGGGGAGAAATTAACAATATGAAGGAATGACCTAATCTCAAAGACCAAAACAAAACAAAACAAAAGGGCACAGTTTCTGAATACATTCTCATATTCTCATACAAGAATCAAAGAGTATAAAAGCATACAGAGTAAAGCATTTCCTTTCCTGAGCTAACAACCATTGCCAACAGTTTGGTATGCTTTTGTCCTTGTCATTTTTCTATGATTTTTTTCATAAGTGGGATTATACTATATTTATTATTTTGCATTTTGCTTTTCCAGTTAATACTTTGTTTTAGAGATCTTCCATGTCGGTACAAGTACATAGCACATTCTTTTTAAAGACTACAGAGACTTCTGTGTGGGTATGCCATAGTTGATTTACCCAGTTTCCTATTGAAGGGTGCTTGGATTGTCTCCATTTTTCACTATTAGAAAATGTGCGGCACTGATCATTTGCACATCTGCCTTTGTGTGTGGATCCCAGCATTTCCATGAGGTAGATTCCTCCAAGTGGAATGGTGCCGACTCCAGTTTTTGCCAGCTCTTTGACATCTATTGTTTAGGTCCTTTGCATCCCTGTAGCCAGTTATTTTTCTGGTGTTCCTTTGTGTGTGTTAGATTGTTTCTGAAACTTAACCTTTTGCTTAAATCAGGAGCGTTCTTAGTTGACACTTCTGTTAGGCACTGACACTGATTCTAAATTAACCAGAGGAGAGAAAAAGAAAATCTAGTGTGTGTGTCTGAGACAGACAGGCAGAGAGAGAGAGAGAGAGAGAGAGAGAGAGAGAAAGAGAGAGAGAGCAGAGAGAGAAGAGAGAGAAGAGAGGAGAAGAGAGAGAAGAGAGAGAGAGAAATAATGCCAGGTCCATTTCTAGTTCCAGTTTAAGAAAGTGTTCAAACCTCCACAGTGTGTGGCTCCTGATCATCCCTGATAGGGAACATTGGGTCAACAGTGGGGTTCTGGCCAGGAATGTGTGTGTTTGTGTGTATGATTCAGTCACCAGCTTACTGCAGGTGCTGCTTCCTGTTCTTGAGGCGTCTTTAATCGTTTGGGGATGGCTGTGTGGTTTAGTTGGTTGGGGCACAGGTCTGATTGCTTTTTCTTACTTTTTATCATTTTTTTTCCTGGGCATACCTTTGTCTCTTTCCTCTGTGTTTGAGCTGTGGATTGCTGTAGGAGCCTTCTGCATCATGCTTTTTTATACATCATGCTTCCTATCATCTCTGAGTCCACTTTGTGCTTCTGTGCTGCACTGGAGAATAATAAGAGTGATAGGCATAGGTATGAATAGGTATATGTGAAGTCCTGTGAGCCAGGCCTTCTGTGAATCCTGCATGTGTTCCCATGCAACCCTTAGAGCAGCCTTCCAAGGTACTGTTACTGTTGCCACCATCTCTACTCTTTTGATGAGGAAAGCCATGATATCCATTGGAAAGATGTTGGATGCCCCTTTTGGATAAAAACAAACAAACAAAAAACAAAAAACCTAAGCATCCTTTTGAGAATAAGGAGTGGGTATGTTGCCTGAATCACAGGCATATTTTCTAGGCTGCCTGCTAAGGTGTAAGATTTAGTAGAGATTTTTTTTTCTTTTTTCTTTTTTAGAACTGTTACCAAGGAGATTGCCTTCCAAAGGCAAATATGATGAAGAATCCCCCCCCCCCCGCCTTTGGCTACTCTTGTGTTAGAAGGATGTCACTGTACCCAACTGTTTTCCTTGCAAAAAATAAAGATGAAAATGTCCTAAACTTTTGTGGTTAGAGAAGCCTACAGCCCTTAGAGAAACGTTGCATTTTTAAAAAATAAATTTAAATCCATGCCATTGGTGCTTATCTCTCACACCAGTCGTTCTTCTGAGGATCCATAGAGGCAGTTGCCTTCTGTCTGGTGAAACCAGAGTGGGTGTGGGTCAGATTCAGTAACCTTGTGGAGAGAGGATAAAAACTGGACTGAAGGAAGAACATCAAAGGGAACCCATTCCCTCTGAAATCCCTGGCAGCTCCAGAGGCCATGAGAGTTGAGATGAGAAAAACTCTTCTGTGGTACCTTCTATATGAATGAAATATTTATTTACAACAATGTCCAGAGAATTTTCTTTTTACAGTAATGGCTACAGTTTTGTCAGTTGTAGCCCATCCTTGTTACTGTTGATGATGAAGAGTATAAGCAAATGTGTTGAAGTTGACATTTTTCAGATTTCATTTTGATTCTAGTCTTTTTTTTCTAAGCATCCTTTAGCAGAGTTATAGCCAGTTAGCCAGATTTAACTTGCTTAAAGTTTGGTCTCCTTTTGTTTTTCTGGTCCTTAATTTTAGTAGAGAAGTGAATTTGCCGAAATCTGGCAGTAGATGGAAGAGAGAAAAAATACAGTAAGACTTTACTTAACATTGTCAATAGGGTCTTGGAAACTGCGACTTTAAGTGCAATGATGTGTAAGGAAACCAATTTTTTTCCTCATCAATGTTACAACGAGGCTACATTGAATGAAATGACATTATTTGAGGACCTGCTGTACATTGTTTTTCTTAAAGTTGTAGTTTCCAAGAACCTATGGATGACATTAAGTAAGGACTTACTAGAATTATAATCCTCAACTGAAGTGACTCTGGAGTGTTTTGTGGATTCAAGTTTATTGATGAAGTAGACATTGTAAAAAAATTAACAGTTTTGTTGAGATGTAATGCACATACTAGAGCATTGGAAATTTGAAATTAGCTCAGGGACACTGCAGTAGACAGCAGACTAAGTCTTGATGAGAAGCCCCTCAACCTTATTTTTTTGTTTAAATTGGGAGAATCAAAACTTAAGTTTGATTTCATCTTCTCCAAGCTTCAGTTTTCTCACCTATAAAGTAGGGAAAGTAGTACTTAGACCTACCTCCTAATTCCTAATAGGGCTAATTCAAGGATTCAGTGAGCTGCTAGTCCCCTAAAGTGCTTTGGTGCAGTTCTGGGACAACAGAAGCTTCAGCAGGAGTGGGGAGAAACCCCTTAATCCAGCCTCATCCACAGACTCACAAAATCTGGGAGCCTCGTCTTTTTGTTCTGCCCAGTTTTCTTCTTCTTCTTCTTCTTTTGGTGGTGAAAGAATAGTTAATTGAATTGATAATGCATTGTCTTGTGTTTGGGAAATAAAATAGTTATGTGAGGTGCAGATTAAATCTAGGGTTGCCAGGTTAAATATAGGCCATCCACTTAAATTTGAACTTCAGATAGACAAGGAAAATTTCTTAGAATAAGTAGCAATATATAATATATATTATATATATATATATATAATATATAAGTCCCAATATATTCGCTGTTTACCTTAAATTTTACTGATGGTTTTGTATTTTTATTTGTGGAATGTGGCAACTCTAATTTAATCCCATTGTTTCCCCTGTTTGGAACCTTTTGGCTGCCTTTATGATCACTACAGGTGAGTTCAGGAATTTCAACTAAGTTGCAGGGATATGATTTTATTTGTGTCCACCCTGTAGTCCCTGTCCTTTGTTGTTGCTGGTGGAAACCTGGTCTTTCACAAATAGCCTCATCGTCTATTAAAGCTTTGGTAGCATAGGAGCCAAACAGTTGTTTAATATATGTATCTCCTATGTATTAAGAAAGTAATGTTTAAGCAGCTTCAAATCTTAAAGAAACTACAAAATATGATTAGGAGATGCATCTGTGTATGGGTTGAACAACTGGGTACACATTACTATGTCCTGAAAAGGCCTTTACTGTCCTGGCTATCTAAAGTGGTATTACTAGTTGGTCAATTCACTCAAAGTCCCTTAATAGTCCATTGACTAACAGAGACTTTTTTTTTTAATTTTAAAGATGTGGGGTACAATTCAGGGTTAGGTATACAAATGTTCATTATGCATGTACCCTTGTTGATGAGGTGTGCCCCCTTCTCCCCAGCAGATTCCCACTACTGCCAATCCTGCCCCACCCCCAGCAGTTTCCCAATACTGCCAATCCTTTTCTTATAGTATTATGATAATTGTTCAAGGTGTTTATTGGGAAGTATGCTACCTTCTACTTCATGGTATTGCGGATTTGAAGTGAGAAGGACTTTGGGAATAAAATGGTGAGAATCTTCTTGCAGGCTGTCACAGTCACCCTGGAGGAGTTAGTGGTCCTCAGGCAGAGACTCCTGATGGCATCCAATGATGCATTCTTAGGCGACTCAGTAGCAAATAGGAAGCCTTATCTATGGAGGAGTCCAGCAGTGAACATCCCAAGTCTGCGTGCCAACAGAGCACATGAGTAGGGAACACACAAACACAAAGGAATAAAGGACCTGGTCCTTGATCACTGAGGAATGTGCAGTTTCATAAAGAGATAGGACCAGCATTTATGTATGGAACAGTTCCTTCATCATTTTATGTCAACACTGAAAGGTGCTTTCTGTACACTGTTGCAGTAACCCTGTGAGCAAGGCCCTATTATTATTCTCACTTTCCACATGAGGAAACTGTAACTTAGGCTATGTGATGGAGCCCATAGCAATATAAAGACAGTCTGACCTAAATGCTCCTGTTGTATCTTGTTTCCTTACCAAATATTGCATATATAGATTGTCTCTCATGAAATTGACAATATTTAACAGTTTGACCTACAAAACAACAATTTCATATGGTTCAGCCTAATTCAAAGAACTAGATCCAACACTGAGGGTGTCAAAAAAATGTATACACATTTTAAAAGATATTACCTATGTATTGCCTTTAGTTTGCTGTACTAGAAGTGTCTGGATGCTGATGGTAACCACTTTGAGCACTTCCTGTAATTGCAGAAGTCAAACATGACTTGTATTTATCTTTTGTTATAGGTATGTATTGAGTGTTACAATTTTATTCTTGCAGGATTTATTGAGAGTACAGAAAAACTTCCACAGTGGGAGGGGACCCAAGGAGGTTACCCAAGTATTACAATTTTAATACAATTTTTTTCCTTTCTTAGAATGTGTATACATTTTCTCTCTCTTTCTCTACACACACACACACACACACACACATAACTTGCTGTTATATAACTATTGCACATAACTTGATGAGGCTAACTGGGGTAAAAGAAATATGTGGACCTAGGTAAGGCTTATTAGAGAGGCTTCTGGGAAACTAGTTTTCATTCATTCACCCACTCACTAATTGGCTCACTCATTGAATGGAAACTTAACTAAATCCTGCCAAGCACCTTGTTAAGTGTAGCTTTGAACAGATTTTTAAAGCACATACAAAACACATACAACATACAAAACTTCCCTGCTCATCTGCAATCAGTCTCGCTTTTACTACCAGGCAACTACTACTCTGTTTTGCATGCTGGCTATTTCTGGACATTTCATATAAATGGAACCATGCAATGTGTAATTCTTCATGTGTGGCTTATTTCACTGGACAAAATATGTATTTTTCAGGTTTATCCATGTCGAAGCATGTATCACTAGTTCATTTCTTTTATAGCTTAGTAGTATTATTGTATGGCTGTACCACATTTTATTTTTCTGTTCTCGAGTTCATCGACATTTGGATTATTTCTACTTCTTGGCTATTATATATATTGTTACTATGAACATTCTGTACAAGTTTTTGTTTGGCTGTGTGTTTTCATTTCTCTTTGGCAGGTAACTAGAAATGGAATTGCTGGGTCATATGGTAAGTTTATGTTTAACTTGAGCTAGTTTTTGAGGAGGGAGAGTAAAAAATGGGTTTATATGAAGGCTCAAAAGTGGGACTGAGGTTTGAACTGGCCAACAAGGGCACTGTGACCTGGAGTGATGCACAGACTGCAGAAAGATGTGCCAGACAGATTTTAAATTAAAAGGTTAGCAGGGGATCTGGAGTTAACTAGAGAGGTCCTGATGCTCCTCTCCTTCTATAAAGGCTCATGCTGCTTCTCTTTGTGTAATTGGCGGGTGGACAAAAGTTCCCCTTTCCATTGCTGTTCTGGACACAGGAATTGGGATGACATTTTATGACTTGCCAGTGACAATAGTCCTTAACAGGAAAATAGCAGTGCCCACTTCTGGAACATCTATTCCCAAGTGTGGGAAAGCAGTTCCACAGTTTTCTCTGAGAAAAATGGACAATATAATATAATGAGATTTCCATAAAACTAAATTTATATGATGCAGAAGTCTTATTCTGGAAGCGTATCTGTCTTACTATTTTGGAATAATTCAGGCTTTTTTAAAAAATTGAGTGATGTTAAAAATAGTTATACATGACATAATAAATCATTGGCAACTGAAAGTGTGTGTGTGTGTGTGTGTTTAGTTATAGTTGGTTGTTGAAATTCTCAAATCTGGAGACTGCTGCTTCAGAGAAGGTTTAGGGAAGGCAGAGGTTGGCATCTTTGTGTTTTGCCTTCTTCCTCATTTTCTTATATTATTTGGGACTATGGGCATCTAGAGTGATGCATGGGTGACACCAAAATGAAAGATTGAGGAACCAAGAGAGGATAGTCTTGTACCCTCGTTACTTAGACATCTGATGCTGTGTAAATATATGCAGTTGATGGACACCTGTCCTCTTCAATCCCTTTAGTATGAAGAAGCCAGAACCACATTCAAGTTAGATTTCTTATGCATGTTTGGGACTAATCAACAATTGATTCTGTTTGGGATCAGCAGTTGTTTTCTTTGGATATTCTGCTGAGGCTAGAGACTCTGCAGAAAGGATAATGTGGAGAGGGCCTCAGGACAGAAAAGCAGCACAGGATCTGAAGCGTGAAGGGAGCCCCCAGGCTTACTATAGAGTGCCTGTCTCTAGGTTGTGGCAGGGAGTGGGGTTTTTTCATAACATGATCCTCAAGTATGCATAGCCATTTTCTCCAGTTAATAATGACAATAGTGATGATGGTATTCATGAAATTATTAACAGGGAAATGCATTGAGCCAACACTAGCTAAATGCTTTCAGGCATGTTATAATTTGGCTGTGACAACAACTGTGCTAGATAGGTATGGTTGTTCCGTTTATGTGGGAAGTAACTTAGGGCCAGGGGTACCTAGTAGTTTGGTCTCTTCACTTGCCACTGGATGAGAGATGCAGAGCCCACTGCCAATAAGGAACTAAACCAAGATTCAGACCCAACCTATTCTTTAAAAGCCCCAAGCCTCTCAGATCAGCAGTTTCTACCTTAAATCTCATTCTGGGAGAGGCCAGCACTTTGGTTCAGCTGTGCTGCAGTGTTTTTGTGCGTGAAAAGGGAACTGGGAATGGATTCCGGAGGCTATGTTTAGCAAAATCTCCTGAGGCTGCCTGCACGACTCTGGTGTGTCTAGCACACTATTTGCTACCCTTCTGTCTATAGACAGCTCTATTGATTCAGCCTTGGGAAGTCTTTGCCCTGACTGCCCTTCTCACCTCTTTTGTTGATACATCCTCAGAATGTTCAAGTTCACACCCACGGTGCAACGCTGGCTCCTGAGCCTGAGGACAGGATGTGAGTGTCTGCCCTGGTGTTTATGGGCACCTATGGGACAGAGATCTGTGCTGGGCCATGTGCTGGTGGCTTTCCCCTTGCCTGTCCTTGGGAACTTTTTACCAGCTGTCTTCATGCAGTTCTCAGAGGCCATATTTTAAATCCTGTGTCATTTCCTAGTGAGGAAAGTGGTTAGAAAAAGAGAAACTAGCTGGGCTCGGTGGCTCAGCCTGTAATCCCGCGCCTTTGGGAGGCTGAGGTGAGTGGATTGCCTGAGCCCGCGGGTTCAAGACCCGCCTGGGCAGGCGAGACCTCATCTCTACAGTAAAATCAAAAAAGATTAGCCAGGCGTGGTAGCGCCCGCCTGTAATTCCAGCTACTCGGAAGGCTGAGGCGGAAGGATCGCCGGAGTCCAGCAGGTCGAGGTTGCGGTGGCCGGGAGCGGCCACTGCACTCCACTCTGGGCGACAGAGTAAGACTCCAACTCAAAAAAAAAAAAAAAAAAAGAAAGAAAGAAAGAAAGAAAAACTGGAAGATTTTCTCCATTTCTCTTATTTTTAAGTTTAAGAATATTGTATTTTTGGAGAATGTTGATCTGAATGATGATTTGAATCTCTCTTCTGTCTGTTAAACTCTAGCATAATTTGAGGTGGGGAAATCTCATTCTTTTAACTGGTATCAGATTTTGCTTAGTGGTATTTAAATACTTTCTTCCTTTTCTTCCTTTCCTCTTTTTTCTCTGCAATTTAACATTTGCCTTAGTCTATCCTTAGCAAGCTGTGAGATGTGGCTAGTCTTATTCATGTTTGGTAACATAGAGTCATCAAGGTATGAAATGGCTAAATAAGGTATTCAGGGTCAGACCAGACTTTTTGATTGATAGCTCAGCTGCTTTCCTTGTTATCACTTTG
>NW_007261051.1:99864-103184 GCF_000164805.1 Carlito syrichta
CTTTCTCTTTGGCAGGTAACTAGAAATGGAATTGCTGGGTCATATGGTAAGTTTATGTTTAACTTGAGCAGGTTTTGAGGAGGGAGAGTAAAAAATGGGTTTATATGAAGGCTCAAAAGTGGGACTGAAGTTTGAACTGGCCAACAAGGGCACTGTGACCTGGAGTGATGCACAGACTGCAGAAAGATGTGCCAGACAGATTTTAAATTAAAAGGTTAGCAGGGGATCTGGAGTTAACTAGAGAGGTCCTGATGCTCCTCTCCTTCTATGAAGGCTCATGCTGCTTCTCTTTGCGTATTTGGCAGGTGGACAAAAGTTCCCCTTTCCATTGCTGTTTTGGACACAGGAATTGGTATGACATTTTATGACTTGCCAGTGACAGTAGTCCTTAACAGGAAAATAACAGTGCCCACTTCTGGAACATCTATTCCCAAGTGTGGGAAAGCAGTCCCACAGTTTTCTCTGAGAAAAATGGACAATATAATATAATGAGATTTCCATAAAACTAAATTTATATGATGCAGAAGTCTTTTTCTGGAAGCGTATCTTTCTTACTATTTTGGAATAATTCAGGCTTTTTAAAAAAATTGAGTGATGTTAAAAATAGTTATACATGACATAATAAATCATTGGCAACTGAAAGTGTGTGTGTGTGTGTGTGTGTGTGTGTGTGTGTGTGTGTGTGTGTGTGTGTGTTTAGTTATAGGTTGTTGAAATTCTCAAATCTGGAGACTGCTGCTCCAGAGAAGGTTTAGGGAAGGCAGAGGTTGGCATCTTTGTGTTTTGCCTTCTTCCTCATTTTCTTATATTATTTGGGACTGTGGGCATCTAGAGTGATGTATGGGTGACACCAAAATGAAAGATTGAGGAACCAAGAGAGGATAGTCTTGTACCCTCGTTACTTAGACATCTGATGCTGTGTAAATATATGCAGTTGATGGACACCTGTCCTCTTCAATCCCTTTAGTATGAAGAAGCCAGAACCACATTCAAGTTAGATTTCTTATGCATGTTTGGGACTAATCAACAGTTGATTTTGTTTGGGATCAGCAGTTGTTTTCTTTGGATATTCTGCTGAGGCTAGAGACTCTGTAGAAAGGATAATGTGGTGAGGGCCTCCAGACAGAAAAGCAGCACAGGATCTGAAGCGTGACGGGAACCCCCGGGCTTACTATAGAGTGCCTGTGTCTAGGTTGTGGCAGGGAGTGGGGTTTTTTCATAACATGATCCTCTAGTATGCATAGCCATTTTCTCCAGTTAATAATGACAATAGTGATGATGGTACTCACGAAATTATTAACAGGGAAATGCATTGAGCCAACACTAGCTCAATGCTTTCAGGCATGGTATAATTTGGCTGTGACAACAACTGTGCTAGATAGGTATGGTTGTTCCATTTATGTGGAAAGTAACTTAGGGCCAGGGGTACCTAGTAGTTTGGTCTCTTCACTTGCCACTGGATGAGAGATGCAGAGCCCACTGCTGATAAGGAACTAAACCAGGATTCAGACCCAACCTATTCTTTTAGAACCCCAAGCCTCTCAGATCAGCAGTTTCTACCTTAAATCTCATTCTGGGAGAGGCCAGCACTTTGGTTCAGCTGTGCTGCAGTGTTTTTGTGCATGAAAATGGAACTGGGAATAGATTCCGGAGGCTATGTTTAGCAAAATCTCCTGAGGCTGCCTGAACGACTCTGGTGTGTCTAGCACACTATTTGCTGCCCTTCTGTCTACAGACAGCTCTATTGATTCAGCCTTGGGAAGTCTTTGCCCTGACTGCCCTCCTCACATCTTTTGTTGATACATCCTCAGAATGTTCAAGTTCACACCCACGGTGCAACCCTGGCTCCTGAGCCTGAGGACAGGATGTGAGTGTCTGCCCTGATGCTTATGGGCACCTACGGGATAGAGATCTGTACTGGGCCATGTGCTGGTGGCTTCCCCCTTGCCTGTCCTTGGGAACTTTTTACCAGCTGTCTTCATGCAGTTCTCAGAGGCCATATTTTAAATGCTGTGTCATTTCCTAGTGAGGAAAGTGGTTAGAAAAAGAGAAACTGGAAAATTTTCTCCATTTCTCTTATTTTTACGTTTAAGAATATTGTATTTTTGGAGAATGTTGATCTGAATGATGATTTGAATCTCTCTTCTGTCTGTTAAACTCTAGCATAATTTGAGGTGGGGAAATCTCATTCTTTTAACTGGTATCAGATTTTGCTTAGTGGTATTTAAATACTTTCTTCCTTCCTTTTCTTCCTTTCCTCTTTTTTCTCTGCAATTTAACATTTGCCTTAGTCTATCCTTAGCAAGCTGTGAGATGTGGCTAGTCTTATTCATGTTTGGTAACATAGAGTCACCAAGGTATGAAATGGCTAAATAAGGTATTCAGGGTCTGACCAGACTTTTGATTGATAGCTCAGCTGCTTTCCTTGTTATCACTTTGTTGAATAGGCTGGACATTGACAATGAGATTTGAGGCTGGTCAGATTGGGAGGCCCCTCTTAGCTGGCTGAGCTGGTTAGAGCATGGTCCATCTGTTTGGGACCTGGGCTGAGCTCCAAGATGGACCAACCAGAAAGAAGCCACACAAAGAAAGAAACCTCTTCTGTCACTGTGAAGCATATCTTAGCCCCTCTCAGCTGCTCTGGAAGTTTCTACCACTGGAGGAGAGATGCAGAGTAGCTTTTTTTTAAACATGACTGAAGTCAGAGCATATGTCTTTTCCATATATGGCACCTTCCTTATTAAGTTTGTGTCCTTGTACTTTTTAATACTCTGGCATCTCACCCATCAGATGGCTTTCCCTTTTATGAGATAAGTGCCTGTATGGCTGGCTGTTCTGATTTTAAGTCATGAGTTTTGACTTTTATCAGAAATTTATAGTTTGTTTTTCAAAGGACATGAGTGCAACTGCATGAAACGACAGTGTTACATTTTATAATGTAGAAATGTTGAACTCTATAAAATATGTGTTTTCAGTGTCTTTTTTGAATGGTTTTATTTGTGTGCTCTATCAGTCTGTTAGACATTGTTACTACTCAAGTGATCTATGTTCATTGTAGAATGACTAGAAGATACAGATAAGCAAAGAGAGAGAGAAAGGAGCGCGCGCGCACACACACACACACACACACACACACACACACACACACACACTATATTTAAATAAAAGTTCCCCAGGAGAGAAACCAGGATGTGAAGGACTTTGAACTTCTCAGAGGAGGGGTCAAGTCAGTTGGTGTTAAGTCCTTGTCATTCCCAGCATGCTCTGTTCCTCCTTGTTTCAGATGCTAAAGATCAAGGCAGAAGTTGGGGTGCCTGAGC
>NW_007261051.1:103204-105454 GCF_000164805.1 Carlito syrichta
GACTCTAGTTCCATCCAGGTGCAGCGGAAATCATGATTTTGTTCTTTTTTATGGCTGCGTAGTATCCATCGTGTATATGTACCACATTTTTTTAATCCAGTCCTCTTTTGATGGGCAGCATGGTTGTTACAGGTTCTTGCTCTTGTGAACAATGCTGCGATAAACATACGTGTGCAGGTATCTTTTTTATAGAGTGATTGTGTTCTTCAGGGTATATTCCCAGTAGGGGGATTGCAGGATCATATGGAAGGTCAGTTTTTAGAGCTTTTAGGAATCGCCACACTGCTTTCCACAGAGGTTGCACTAGTTACAGACTGGGAAAAAGTATTTGCCAACTCTAGGTCTGACAAAGGCTTAACATCCTGGATCTACAAGGAACTGAAGCGTACTGAAAAGAAGAAAACAAACAACCCCATTATAAAATGGGCAAAAGACATGAACAGACACTTCACAAAAGAAGACATTCGAGCAGCCAACAAACACATGAAGAAATGCTCAACCTCAATAATCATCAGGGAGATGCAAATCAAAACCACACTGAGATACCACCTAACTCCAGTCAGAATGGCAATTATCAACAACTCAAAAAATAACAGCTGCTGGAGAGGGTGTGGTGAAAAGGGAACACTTCTACACTATAGTTTGCTTTTCAAAGGACATGAGTGCAACTGCATGAAACGGCAGTTTTACATTTTATAATGTAGAAATGTTGAACTCTATAAAATATGTGTTTTCAGTGTCTTTTTTGAAAGGTTTTATTTGTGTGCTCTATCAGTCTGTTAGACATTGTTATTACTCAAGTGATCTATGTTCATTGTAAAATGACTAGAAAATACAGATAAGCAAAGAGAGAGAGAGAAAGGAACACACACACACACACACACACACACACACACACACACACACACTATATTTAAATAAAAGTTCCCCAAGAGAGAAACCAGGATGTGAAGGACTTTGAACTTCTCAGAGGAGGGGTCAGGTCAGTTGGTGTTAAGTCATTGTCATTTCCAGCGTGCTCTGTTCCTCCTTGTTTCAGATGCTAAAGATCAAGGCAGAAGTTGGGGTGCCTGAGCATGTCCTGGAGAAAGTCAAGGTGGCTTTTGGCTTGCTGCCCTTTGCTGTGAGCCCAGGTGTCAAAAGTCCTGTTGGGAATCTCCCATCTGTGAGGTATGGCTATGATAAAGGGAAAAATAGTCCTTTGAGGGTCTCTTTATTTATACAGTTGCTAGTTCTTAAGCAGCAAAAAATATAATAAAAATATAATTTAAAAAAATAATCTTACAGTCATGCTTCCTCTTCACTTACTCCCCATCCCTCTCCTCTCCCCTGTACTGGAGCCGTCCATTCACTCATCCATTTACTAACTCACTCCATCCATTCAATACCAGTTTACTGTGTGTACGTGGTCTTACCAAGTGCCAGACATTGATTGCACTTGGCTCTGGGAATTCAGCATGAGCAAGGCAAGTCCCTGCTCTGCTGCAGCTTACTTTGGATTGGTGCAGATTTTGGTACATTGCTTCCCTTTAAGTCTTTCCTTCTACAGCTGTGGATTAGATGTCATGAATTTACCAGTGAGGGTGTTCGCCTTTCTCCTGGAGCACACTCACTGCCTAGTTTCTGTCCTAGAGCACAGCTCACCTTCAGGTCCACAGCCAACCTGTCACCTGATCATCTTCAAAAGAGAAGGCGAGGAGAAGGCAACATTTAGCTGACTGAATTCTCCTGAAAATGGGACTTTCCTTTTGTCTGGGAGGGGCAGTAGCCAATCACAGAGCAAGGGGTTCTTGGCTTTATAAGAGAAAGAAGGCCTCATTGTGTGTTGTTGTTGGAACAGGTCCCCATTGTGTGTTGTTGTTGGAACAGGTCCCAGAGACCTCAGTACAATTCTTTGGACAGGGCTGAACTAAGCTACCATGACATAAAATAATAGCCGACAGAATAGTGTGGAATTTAGGAGAGTATCAAAGGGAGCTCTGTGTTACAGCTCTCTCCAGGCAGAGGGCAGGACTTCAGCCCCAGGTCAAGCCCTGTTGTTAACTTCATAAGGTCTTAATGAAGATGTCTTTTGTGTCTGTGTGTGTCCCTCTCCTCCTCCCCCAATCTCTTTCTTTCTCTTGTGTATAGTCATTTAAGGCATTTTGAGAGAAAATTTAAAACCTAATCTCTGTAAACTCTCTTCCTTTTGAGCTACGGCATACCTGGGTGGATAGGCGAGTTGCAGGAATGGGGATATTTGACACAGAG
>NW_007261051.1:105474-112673 GCF_000164805.1 Carlito syrichta
CCCTCTCAGCTGCTCTGGAAGTTTCTACCACTGGAGGAGAGATGCAGAGTAGCTTTTTTTAACATGACTGAAGTCAGAGCATATGTCTTTTCCATATATGGCACCTTCCTTATTAAGCTTGTGTCCTTGTACTTTTTAATACTCTGGCATCTCGCCCATCAGATGGCTTTCCCTTTTATGAGATAAGTGCCTGTATGACCGGCTGTTCTGATTTTAAGTCATGAGTTTTGACTTTTATCAGAAATTTATAGTTTGCTTTTCAAAGGACATGAGTGCAACTGCATGAAATGGCAGTGTTACATTTTATAATGTAGAAATGTTGAACTCTATAAAATATGTGTTTTCGGTGTCTTTTTTGAATGGTTTTATTTGTGTGCTCTATCAGTCTGTTAGACATTGTTATTATTCAAGTGATCTATGTTCATTGTAGAATGACTAGAAAATACAGATAAGCAAAGAGAGAGGGAAAGGAACACACATACACACACACACACACACACACACACACACACACACACACACACACACACACATTCTATATTTAAATAAAAGTTCCCCAAGAGAGAAACCAGGATGTGAAGGACTTTGAACTTCTGAGAGGAGGGGTCAGGTCAGTTGGTGTTAAGTCATTGTCATTCCCAGCGTGCTCTGTTCCTCCTTGTTTCAGATGCTAAAGATCAAGGCAGAAGTTGGGGTGCCTGAGTATGTCCTGGAGAAAGTCAAGGTGGCTTTTGGCTTGCTGCCCTTTGCTGTGAGCCCAAGAGTCAAAAGTTCTGTTGTTAATCTCCCATCTGTGAGGTGTGGCTATGATAAAGGGAAAAATAGTCCTTTGGGGGTCTCTTTATTTATACAGTTGCCAGTTCTTAAGCAGCAAAAAATATAATAAAAATATAATTAAAAAAATAATCTTACAGTCATGCTTCCTCTTTACTTACTCCCCATCCCTCTCCTCTCCCCTGTACTGGAGCCGTCCATTCACTCATCTATTTGTTAATCCATTTATTAACTCACTCCATCCATTCAATACCAGTTTACTTTGCGTACTGTGGTCTTACCGAGTGCCAGACATTGATTGCACTTGGCTGTGGGAATGCAGCATGAGCAAGGCAAGTCCCTGCTCTGCTGCAGCTTACTTTGGATTGGTGCAGATTTTGGTATCATTGCTTCCCTTTAATTCTTTCCTTCTACAACTGTGGATTAGATGTCATGAATTTGCCAGTGAGGGTGTTCGCCTTTCTCCTGGAGCACACTCACTGCCTAGTTTCTGTCCTAGAGCACAGCTCACCTTCAGGTCCACAGCCAACCTGTCACCTGATCATCTTCAAAAGAGAAGGCGAGGAGAAGGCAACATTTAGCTGACTGAATTCTCCTGAAAATGGGACTTTCCTTTTGTCTGGGAGGGGCAGTAGCCGATCACAGAGCGAGGGGTTCTTGGCTTTATAAGAGAAAGAAGGCCTCATTGTATGTTGTTGTTGGAACAGGTCCCAGAGACCTCAGTACAATTCTTTGAACAGGGCTGAACTAAGCTACCATGACATAAAATAATAGCTTTCAGAATAGTGTGGAATTTAGGAGAGTATCAAAGGGAGCTCTGTGTTACAGCTCTCTCCAGGCAGAGGGTAGGACTTCAGCCCCAGGTCAAGCCCTGTTGTTAACGTCATAAGGTCTTAATGAAGATGTCTTTTGTGTCTGTGTGTGTCCCTCTCCTCCTCCCCCAATCTCTTTCTTTCTCTTGTGTATAGTCATTGAAGGCATTTGGAGAGAAAATTTAAAACCTAATCTCTGTAAACTCTCTTCCTTTTGAGCTACGGCATACCTGGGTGGATAGGCGAGTTGCAGGAATGGGGATATTTGACACAGAGAATTTAGAAAGTTCCAGGAAATCAGTATTTCCCAAATTTAATCACCTCCATCATGATTTTCTGCCACATCGACATAACACCTATTGTTTACATCATGTTTTTCTTTATGTGGGAGCACTTGTTCTTCTTGAACACTTTTTGTTTAATAAAGGTCTAGTATAATTTGCCCCAAATAGAAAGTAACCATACAAATCAGTATGAAAACTAGTGTCTGTGTGCCTCTTAAGTTGATTTCATATATCAAAAAGCTGTACACTTACCACACTTTGGGAAGCTCTGTTAGGTATTGCACCAGCTCTGCTGAACATATTCCTGGACAGTCAGAGAAATAGATCTACCTCCTTGTGCACTACTTTCCCCCATCCCCCTCTCCCACACTAAAGTAAATTATGGGACATGATGCAAGTTGGTGTGTGTAAGAGGCCCCAAAGAGTGTCCCTGGATGTAGGGAAAGGAGCATTTGTAGCTGCACCATGCTGCCATTGCCTGGGCTGCCCCTTTTCCCAATCATCTATGGGCACTGGCTCCTTAAATAACTTTGTTCAGTTCTCTGAGCGCTGAAGAGCAGAAGATGCAGACACTGTGAAATGTGCCATGGACCAACCAAGCTGTCCACATGCCAGGCGATTCCTGTCTCTTCAGCAAACTTTCTCTATCCTGGGTGGCATAGAATAGAGAACTGAGTGGGCTCTGGAGGTTGACAGTATGAATTCCAATCCTGGCCTGTTCTGTACGCAGCATCGAAAAGTAGCCTTTTTTGGGGTTTATTCAACAAGTAACCATTGCATGCCTACTGTGTGCCAGACACTGTTCTAGGCTCTAAGGATATGCTAGTGAACAAAGTGAGGGGGGAAAATCATGCCTTTGCAGAGCATATATTCTGGCCTTATTTTAATCTCTTAAATGGAGGTAATAATAGATCTACCTCCTGTGGTTATTGCGAGGTTTAAATGAACCAATGTATATGAAGCCTGCCTAGCACAGCACTTGGCTCACAGCTGTTACTTAAGAGTTGCTGGCAGCCGGGCTCAGTGGCTCAGCCTGTAATCCCGCGCCTTTGGGAGGCTGAGGTGAGTGGATTGCCTGAGCCCACGGGTTCGAGACCCGCCTGGGCAGCGAGACCTCATCTCTACAATAAATTAAAAAAAAATCAGCCAGGCGTGGTAGCGCATGCCTGTAATTCCGGCTACTCAGAAGGCTGAGGCGGAAGGATCACCAGAGCCCAGCAGGTCGAGGCTGCGGTGGCCGGGAGTGGCCACTGCACTCCAGTCTGGGCGACAGAGTGAGACTCCAACTCAAAAAAAAAAAAAAAAAGAGTTGCTGGCTTTTTACCTGTAATGCTTATGTGCCCAGCCTTGCCCTGGGCTTTGAGCTCATTCTCCTTATCCCACCCTGCCTTAGTTCAGCAGCATCCACCTGAAATCGTCTCTTCTTATTTCTTAGTCTTTATGCCATTCCTGAAACCCCTCAACCTCTAGGAACCTCGCATGGTGGCATGGTGTACAGCCTCCTTACTTAATCACAGGACTCTAAAACCTCCCCTGAAGTATGCTTACTCATCACCTGGCTGCTGTTATGAGCTGGCATTCTCATCTCCTGGATGACATTTTTGGAAAGGATCTTCTGTGAAAGACTTGTTTCTCTCTGCCTTTTCCCTGGTGCTTCTTCCTTTCTTCCTGTAGTATGGACAGGCATGCTGACACTGCAGGTACTATACAGATCTGTTTAACACAGTTCTTTATAGGAAAAGTCCATTGTAGCATGGTTGGTCTAAAACAGAAGCATTGATGCTGGGCCTGAGCACCTGTGTATGGAAAAGCTCAACTGCATTTTAGTTATCTTCATTTCTAAAAAGAAAAATTCTGTTTATCACCACTGTGTTTTTGATTACACAGACACAAGGTTTTGTCCTGGGTCCCCAAATCCCTAAAAGACAAAATCCAGGTCAGTCTCCATTGACTTCAGCACTCAATAGCCTATTTGATAGGACTTCTGTGTGTAGCGGGCATGCTGTAGAAGGGGACCAGCCTGCTGTGCCTTTCAGAGAGAGGCAGGGAACTGGGTGACAGGAGCAACTTGGTCAATGTGCATGTTGACCTGTGAAGGCTGCCATAACAAGTACCACAGTCTGGGAGGCTTTACATGGTCTTTTATTATTATTATTATTATTATTATTATTATTATTATTATTAGTGTGTGTGTGTGTGTGTGTGTGTGTGTGTGTGTAGACAAGATTATGTTGTCCAGGCTGGTCTAGAATTCCTGGCTTCAAGCGATTCTCCCATCTTGGTCTCTCAAAGTGCTAGAAATTCAGGCATGAGCCACTGCACCTGGCAAATATGGTCTTATCACTGTACATGCCTATGTCCTAGTCTCATTTTCTTATAAGGTCACCAATCATATTGGATTAGGGTCCACCCTAATGACCTCATTTTACTTTAATTGCCTCTTTAAAGGCCCTATTTCCAAATACAGTCACATTCTGAGGAGCTGGGAATTAGGATTTCAATATAAGAATTTTAGAGGATGCAACTCAGCCCATAACAGTGTGGGCCGGGAATTCAGTTCTGAAATAGGCTCTTATGATCCAGGCCTTGAGTTGCTCAGGTAGGTCTTTGAGGGCCAGCAAGGAGGGCTGAGTGCTAGCTTTAGGCTTGGCTGTGGCCTTTGTGTCTACCATTACTTGTTTAGTGAGATCTTGCTAGTGACAGAGGCCAGTTGACTGATGATCCTCAGTGTGGTCGGCTAGCCCTGAAGTAGGTGGACGGTTTTATCCACAGCAAGTTGGTGAGCGTTTACCCTTGTGTCCTAACTACTTCCAGACAGGATTTGAGAGAGAAGCGTAGGAATAGTTTGGGAAAGGATTTGTTGATAGTGAAAGTATCATACTGTCTTTCAGACAAGACTCAGAAGTTTGTCAAGAATTGGGAATACCATGGCTAGAGCTTTCCAGTAATCTGCAACTCCCCTCTCCTTCTGGTTAGATGTACTGTAGGCAGCAACTGCCTACAAGAGGGGTTTGGAATCTGTTGACTTTGGCTGGGATGTAGCCTGATGAGATTAATCGGTTTCCAATTCCTTTTCTCTCAGGATATTAAGTATTACAATGAACTGGAAGACTTTTCTTTATTAAAAGTGGAGGAAGAGTTGGAGTTTTTCCAAAGGAGACCTGGAATTGGACAGTGCTGACACCAAAAGTTTCACTGCATTTCATTAGAGATGATTTTATCATTTTTGCCTCGTCAATATTCAGTAGCTTAAATCTCCAGTGCAATAAGGTGAGATAAATAAGTAAATAAGTCTCCACAAGTACTGACAGAGCAAGTTTGTGAGGCACTGTAGAACGGTGGTACACTCCAGAGTCCCACTGACCTGGGTTCAGAACTTGACTCTATTGCTCATCACCTGTGTGACCCTGGGCCAATTATTTAATCTCCTTAGAACTTCTGCTCTCTTATCTGCAAAGTGGTAATGATATGGGTACCTACCACCCTGGATGTTGTGAAAATCAGATGAGAGAATGCACGTAACACTCAATGCTCAGCAGTAATGTTGGTCAGTTGTTAGCCTCTGCTGTTATTATCAGTGCAGGATGATTGATAGACTGTTTCATAGTCAGTTGACTAGCTGCTAATTCTAGGGTGAAACAACATTAAATTACTTATGGAGTTACTTTATTTATTTATTTGTTTATGATACTGTGCCTTGCTTTGCTATCCAGACTGGAGTACAGTGGCATGATCAAACTCACTGTAACCTTGAACTCGGGGCTTAGGGGATCTCTCACCTCTGCCTTCCAAAATGATGGGATTACAGGCATGAGCCACTTGTGTAGCTGGAATTACATGATGTTTATGCTTGCTTTTCTATTTCTAGCTAAGACAACTTACTTTAATATATTTTTAGAGAATAGTACTTACACCTGAAGAAGAAATTTCTTTTAAATAGGAAAGTATTTTTTATTATATTTGGTGTTTTGGTGTAAGTCTAGGATTGGTTAGTTTTACCAGTTAAAAAATATGCTGGGTGTTGTAGCTCAAGCCTATTATCCCAGCACTTTGGGAGGTTGAGGTGAAGGGATTACCTGAGCCCACAGATCTGAGAACAGTCTGGGCAACTTGGCAAGACCTCATCTCTACAATAAATAAAAAAATTAGCCGGGCATGGTAGCGCACGCCTGTAGTTCCAGCTACTCAGAAGGATGAGGCAGAAGGATCGCCGGAGCCCAGCAGGTCCAGGCTGTGGTGGCCAGGAGCGGCCACTGTACTCCAGTCTGGGTGACGGAGTGAGACTCCAACTCAAAAAAAAAAAAAATCTGTTGATTGGTGAAGGTCATGTATTCATATTCACTCCACACATTTGTTGAGATGTTTTTGTTACTTTCTTGCACCCTTCCTCTATTTCCTTTGCAGTCTTTGCCCTGGCTTACCCAGGGTCTTTGCACAGGCTATTTCTAGGAACTAGAACACTTTTGCCACTTTCCCTTCTTGCCACTTTTCTTTCAGGCTCTTTCTAGCCCTACTTCCTCTGGCTAGCCTTTTCGGTCCCTCTGTGCCTCTGTAGGACTCTGATTCTTTCCTTCCATGGCATTGGGTTGTTGCTAACTGTACACTCATTTGGGCAAGTTTTGATTAAAATTCATCTTGTCATTGAATGGGAAGGCTCTAGTTACCATTGTGTATGGAGCACCTAGTAGTACCTTGTTACATAGCACACACTGGATACATATTTGCTGCATGAGTGAATGGATTTCGTTTTACTGAGAAGAGGTATGTTTGGTACAGTGGAGGCTGCAGAGATAAAAGTGCATTCAGCCCCTGCCCCTAAGGAGTGTTGGGTTTCATAGAGAATGCAATTAAATAGTCCCACTGGAGGAGAAGCCACAGTTCACAGGAGGTCAAGGTCACTCTCCCCAAGGGTAGAAACAAAGACAACTTGTAGGACATTACCTGTCTGTCCTGGGCCTTGGAGAAAGAGGAGTTGGGTCTGAAGAAATAAGAAGAGAAGGTCCGTGTGGTGGAAGGAACTGTGTGAGCAAAAGCTTGGAAGTGCAGTGTGGCTTCAGGAAACGGGAGTCATGTGGTTGGACTGGAGCCCAGCAGGCTGGCAGGGAAGCAGTGGGTTGTAAGTTGGAATGTACATCACAGACTGTGGCAGGCCTCCAATACCAGGCAAGACACTTGGGGTTGGTTTGGAGGAAAAGGGGGCCATAGAAGATCTGGAGAAGAGGGGTGGTGGTACTGTGCTTCAAGAGGATGGTATCAGTGTGGTCTGCATGGAGGCAGGACTGGGGGGAGGGAGACTAGATAGAGATGTTCAGTGTGGGAAGAGGAGGGC
>NW_007261052.1:0-7039 GCF_000164805.1 Carlito syrichta
CAGAACACGGGACCTGCTTTTGGCCACTGTGGCCTCGACTACCTGGGTTCTGGCGATTCTCCCTCTGCAACCTCACTAATGGCCAGAATGACAGACATACAGCTCCATGCTCGGCTCATTTTGTTGGTTTCTTGTAGATATGATGTCTCACCATGGTGCTTGGGCTGGTCTTGAAACCATGGGGCTCAGGTCATCCTCTCACCTTGGTCTCCCAAAGCTCCAGGGTGACTGGCGTGAACCCCCGTGACTGGCTTCCACACCCCTCACAGGGCCCCATTGTGAGGCCCGCTCCATTCACATGACCCGGGAACCCAGAGAGGGCAGCATGAGTTCCTTCCAAGCCCACCCCCAGAGGAGCGCCTGGTGCAGGGGTGTGACTCCACTGGGGTGCCCACCCCTTTGCCTGCCTCATTCCTCAAGGTGGACCCGCTCATTCGTCCCAGGGGTCACCTTGGGGAAAGGGAGGGCATGACTCTGGAACCATTGGGGGGTCCGACGGGCAACTGACTCCTGTCACCTCAGCACTCAGGGATGCTAAGATGGGAAGATAGCCAGAGCCTGGGAGCTGAGACCAGGCTGGACACCATAGCAAGCCCCAACTTCGACCCCAAGCAAAACCCAGAAATCATATGGTGAGGGCAGGCCTGTGCAGGAGGATCACCTCAGGCTCAGCATTCAAGAACAATATGGAAAACCAGGATGTCGCCCAAAATGAAAGCCTGTGATATCAGTAGTTTGGGAGGTCGAGGCAATAGGAAGGACAAAGTTGGGTGGTTAAATAGCCAGGGTTACCTAGTGAGGAAATAAAAGTGAGAGAGAGAGGCAAACAAAGGAAGAAGGAACAAAAGAAAGAAATCCATTCTCCTGCAATCCCCTGCAATGCTTCTTCCCTGAGTTCTTCTCCTCCACTCCTCCCACATGTGAGGGTCCCATAAGCTCGGCACCTTCCAGACCCAAACCCCAAATGGCTGCACCCACTTTGGTGTGGGACTTCCCGAGGCTCCCTGGCCAGGTTTCTGCCAGCTCTCCTCTCCGAGGTGAGAAATGTGCTCCAGGCAGATGACCCTCCTACTGGGCAATGAGGACCTTTCAACATAAAGTCCAGGAACACATCCCTCACCAAAGGATATTTTTTCCAACCCAATCCCATTTTTTTCTGGCTCTAAAGCCAGTCACCCTGTGAACAAACCAACTGCAGTTGAGAATATGTCTATGAATCTGATATTTTTGGAGACAGGGTCTGGCTCTGTGGCCCAGGCTGGGGCTTGGAGACACAACTGTCGTTCACTGCCAGCCTTGAAATTGTGGGCTCTGGCGATCCTTCCACCTCAGCCTTTGGAGTGGTCACCATGATGGACACCACAACCCCAGACCCCCTTTTCGAATGGGTGCAGAAACGGGTTCTTCCTGTGTTGCCTGGGCTGAACTTTGGCTCTTGGGCTGCATTCATACTGCTGCCTCGGCCTCCCAGAGTGCTGTGATTCCAGGCGTGGGCTGCCGTACCATGCCTTCTGGCTCGTTTTCAATGAAGGATTGGGGGTTCAGCCTACTTATCCCAGCACCTTGGGAGGCCGAGGCCAGCAGCTGACCCAAGCCCATGGGCCAAGACCTACCAGGGTACCTCGGCGAGACCTCTTCTCTACCCTCCATCCCAAATTATCCAGGTGTTGTGGCATGCACTTGTTCTTCTGGCTCCTCAGAAGGACTGGAAAATGTTTGCCAGAGGCTGGTGGACCTCGGCTGCACTGGTCAGGAGCGAGCCACTGCCCTCTAGCCTGTGCAACCAAATGAGACTTCGACTAAATGAAAAACAGGAAAATGAAAAAAAAGAAGAGCATCCATTCGTTTGTGTAGTGGGGATCATCGTAAACAGACAGAGGTCATTTGGGAAGGAGGCCACAGCCTTGGGCCTAGAATTCCCAAAAGAAGATAGATAAGCAGACAATCAAGCTGTGACTTTGAGAGGTCAAAACGGGGGACTGCTGGAGCCAGGTAGTTTGAGACCAGCTTGTGCCATGTAGCGAGACCTCGTCGCTCCCCAGAAAACAAACACTGGAGTCGCACGTGGTGGAACCCATGGTCCCAGCTACACGGGATGTGGTGGCTTCTTTCCTGGGGCATTCTTTTGTGTTGCCCCCACTGACAGAATGTTCCAGTCCAGGACTTGCATCGTGGCTCATGGCCGTTAGCCCCACACCCTGGGAGATCGAGGTGGGAGGCTACCTGAGCCCAGGTTTGGAGTCAAGCCCGGGTGACATGGCTAGATGTCATCTCTGCATTAGATCCCCAAAATCGAGTCAGTCGTGGTGGCCTCTGGAGTCCCACCTTCTCAGGGTCTGATACAGGAGGATCACCTGAGCCCCACAGGTCGAGGGCCCTGGAGCCACGTACATGCCACTACACCCCAGCCAGTTGGACGGAGACTCGGCAACAAAAGACGTCTCCCATGTGCATCACGATGGGCAACAACGGCTCCCCAGGGAAAGGTCCACGTGGGCGGGTGAGGATGGAGAGATTGGGAGATGAAGAGGCCCTCCCTCCACCCGATGGTTGCAGACTGGGCGATTGGAACCTGGGCTGACTGCAGCATTTCCTGTCCACCTTGATCTCTCTGTGACCGGCGGACACCCTAGCACAAGACTGTCTGATCAATGGGATCACATACGTCTTACTGTGGGGCACGAGTGTGGAGAGTTAGGAAGGCCTTCTGGGGTACGTGGCCAAAGGGGCAGGCCCTAAGTGCCCAGTGGCCACCTTTGGAAATTCCCCTGAACAATAGACTGGAAATTACCCTTTCCTCTGCCATCCCTGAGGGTGACACCTCATGCTGGGTGGCAGGGGGTTGGGGGTGGTAGTGGTGCTGGTGATTATCATTATTTGGAGTCAGAATCTCACTCAATTGCCCAGGCCGGAGAGTAGGGGCACACTCATGGCCACCACGAACTCCACCTGCCATGCTAAGGTGATCATCCCACCTCAGCTCCCCGAGTGGCTTGAACCACAGTCCTGTGCTACCACGCCCAGATAATCTTTGAATTTATTTTTGATGGCTGATGAGATCTCACCCTGCCTGTGTCCCTGGATGATGTGGAATCCACAGTCTTAGGCCATCCATGCACCTTGACCTACGAAGGGCCAGGATGCCAGTCTGAGCCCCTGAGCCCGGCTTGTGGTTGTGGTGGTGTTGCTGGTTGGTATTATTATTCTGAGTCGGAGTCCAGTTCTGTTACCCAGGCTAGAGTGCATATTCCCATACTCGATCACTGTGGCCTCCACCAGCTGTGTTCCAGTGATCTTCCCACTGTGGCATCCAAAGAGGCCAGAATACGATGTGTGTGCCTCCATGCTCAGCTCATTTTTTGGCTTCTTGTAGAGATGAGGTCTCACCAAGGTTCCCGGGATGGTCTCGAACCCGGGGGCTCAGGCTATCCTCTCATCTCAGCATCAAAGAGCACCAGGATGACAGGCACGAGCCCTCATGCCCGGCCTCCACACCCCTCTCTGGACCCCACTGCGAGGCCCGCTCCCTTCTGATGACCCAGGACCCTGAAGAGTGCAGCTGGAGTCCCCCACTGAGCCCTGCCAAAGGGGAGTGCTTGGTACAGGGGCATGTCTCCACTGGGGTGCCCACCCCTCTGCCTTTCGTTCCCCAGTGTCAACCCACTCACTTCTCCCAAGGACCACCTCAGGGAAAGGGAGGGCATGACTATCAAGCCTTCCTGGAGGGTGACGGCCAGGAAACTCACTCCTGTCTCCTTGGCACTCAAGCAGGCTGAGACGGGAGTATGGCTGGAGACTGGGAGCTCGAGACCAGGCTGGATAACTTAGGAAGCCCCTACCACGACCCCAAGCAAACCCAAAAAACCTTAAGTGAGGGCTGGCCTTGGTGCGAGGATCGCCTCCAGCACAGAGTTCAAGACCAGACAGGAAGACCAGGATGTCAGACAATGGAAAGCCTGTGATCCCAGCACTTTTGGAGGCCCAGTTCGAGAGATGGCCTGAGTTGGGCGGTTTGAGAGCAGACTGGGCAACCAAGTGAGGAAGGAAAAGAAAGAAGGAAAGAAAAAGAAAAAAGAAAGAAAGAAAGAAAGAAAGAAAGAAAGAAAGAAAGAAAGAAAGAAAGAAAGTAATCCATTCTCCTGCAAACTTTCTGCCCTCAGTCCTTCAGCCCCTCATGTGAGAGTTCCACAAGCTTGACGACTTCCAGACCCAAAACACCCCATGGCTGCCCCCTCTTTGGTGCATGAGTTCCCCAGACTCCTTGGCCCATTTTCTGCCAGTTCTCTCCGAGAATATAAATGTGCCGCAGGCAGACCAACCCTTCCACTCGGCAACGAGGACATCCACCAAGAAATGCCAGGGACACATCCCTCACCCAGGGACATTTCTCTCTCCCAATCCCATTTTTCCTGGCTCTAAATCCATTCACGCTGTGAACATACCATGCACAGTTGAGAATCTGTGTACGATTCTGATGTTTTTGGAGACAGGGTCTGGCTTGGTGTCCCAGGCTGGGGCCCTGGGACATGACCATTGTTCACTGCTATCCTCGAAATTGCAGGCAATCCGGCAGACTCAGCCTCTGGCGTGGCCAGGACGACAGGTACCTGGATCACAGACACCATGTATGTATGGCTGCGGAGACATGGTCTCCCTGCATGGTCTGGGCTGGCCTTGGGCTCCTGCACTCCAGCCAAACTCCCATCTCAGCCTCCCAGAGCACTGGTATTTCAGGCATGGGCCTCAGCACCTGGCCTTCTTTTTCATTTTCAACGAAGGATCAAGGCTGTGCTCAGGGGCTCAGCCTCATTATTCCAGCATTTTGGGAGGCCGAGGCCAGCAGCTGCCCTAGCCTCTGGTCAGAGACCCACCCAGGCAACTTGGCGAGATCTCTTGTCTCCTTTCCATCCCAAATGAGCCAGGTGTGGTGGCACACCACTGTCTTTCTGACTCCTCGGTAGGCCGGGTAAAAGCTCGCCAGAGCCTGGTGGGCCAAGGCTGTTTTGACTGGGAGTGATCGACCACCCTGCAGCCTGGGTGATGGAGTGACACTCTTACTCAAAGAAAAAAAAGGGGGGAAAAAAGCACATCCATTTGTGTATGTAGTGTGGATCATCGTGAACAGATGATTTGGGAAGGAGGCCGCAGGTTTGGGCCCAGTATTCCCGAATAACGGAGGACTGGCAGAAAATTGGGGTGTGGTTTTGGGAGGCCAAGGCAGTGGACTGCTAGAATCTGGGAGTCTGAGACCAACCTGGGCCATGTAGCAAGACCTCATCGCTCCCGGGAACATACACACAGGAGTTGCATTGGTAGTGCACACGGTCCCGGACACAGGATGCTGTCGCCTTCATCCTGGTCATTCCTTTGCATCATCCCTACTGACAGAACATGTGAGTCCAAACCGGGCACCATGGTACATGGCCCTCAGCCATGCACCCTGGGAGGCCAAGGCAGGAGGCAGCCTGAGCCCAGGGGTCGGAGACCAGCCCGGACCATGTGGAAAGACTTCATCTAGGTGAGAGGTCTTCAAAATCGAGTCAAGCATGGTGACCCCAGACTCCCGGATGCTCGGGCCCAAGACGAGAAGACTGCCTGAGCTCTGCAGGTTGAGGCCCTGGGAGACACAATCATGCCGCTGCACCCTCGCCTGGCTGATGGAGATTCAGGCAACAAAATTGACGCCTCCCGGGTGCCTTACGATGGGCAGGCACAGCTCCACAGGGAAATGTCTGCATAGGTGGGGGATGGTGGTGTGACCAGGAGAGGAAGGGGCCCACCACCCGCCCAAAGTTGGCAGACCAGGCAACTGGAACTTGGGCTGTTCATGGAGTTCCCCATCTCTTTGATTGCTCTGTGACCAACAGTTGCCCTAAATCAGGGCTGTCTCTTCCGTGAGCTCACACATGTGTCTTCCATGGAGAAGTAATAGGGAGGGTGGAGGTAGGCCTTGTGGGATGCATGGCCAAGTATGTGGGATGGACGTTCCTGGTGGCCACTTTTGAATCCTCCCACAAGCGACAGGTAGGATAGTGCCTTTTCCTCTCCCATCACTGAGCATGACTCCTTGTACTGGGTGTCTAGGGTGGTGGTGTTGATGGTGGTGGTGACTATGCTTAATTGAAGTCTAAATCCCACTTTGTTGCCCAGGCCTTAGGGCAGGGGCATGCTCAAGGCTACTGAGGACTCTACTTGCCGGGCTCAGGCAATCCTGCCACCTCGGCCCCGAGTGACTGGAACCACAGGCATGTGCCACCACGCCTGGCTAATCTTTGGATTTATTTTTCATGGCCAAGATGAGGTCTCTCCCAGTGTCCCAGTCTGGTCTTGAACCCGCAGGCTCAGGACATGCACTCGTTTGGCCTCTGAAGGGATGGGATGCCAGGCTGAGCCCCTGAGTCTGGCCTGTGGTTATGGTGGTGGTGGTTTGTATTAATATTCTGAATCAGAGTCCTGCTCAGTCCTCCAGGCCAAAGCACAAGGGCCCACTCTCATCAACTGCAGCCTCCATCATCTGGGTTCCAGCAATCCTTCTGCTATGACCTCCAGAGTGGCTCGAAAGACAGGTAGGCAACACCTCGCTTGGCTCATATTTTTACTTCTTGTAGAGATGAGGTCTCGCCAAGTTACCCAGCCTGGTCTCGAGCCAGGGGGTTCAGGTCAACCTTTCACCTCAGCCTCCCAAAGTGCCTGGGTGACAGGCATGAGTCCCTGTGCCAGGTCTTCACATCCATCTCGAGGCCCCACCATGAGGCAGGCTCCCTTCAGACCACCTGGTACCCTGGAGATGGTGGTTAGAGTTGCACACTGAGCCTGTCCCAGGGGAGTGTCTGGTGCAGGGGCATGTCTCCCCCAGAGGACCCACACCTACACTCACCTCGATCCCAAGGGTGGGCCTGCTGGCTCCTCCTAGTGTCCCCCTTGGGGAAAAGGAGGGCATGGCTCTCAAACTGTCTGGGGTGATCGACTGGGAGACTCACATTTGTCTCCTCAGCACTCGGGGAGCCCAAGACAGGAAGATGGCTGGAGACTGGGAGCG
>NW_007261053.1:0-14849 GCF_000164805.1 Carlito syrichta
CATGCCTGGATAAAGTTTTTGTTTGTTTTGTTTTGTTTTTGTAGAGATGAGGTATCACACTCCTGAGCTCACGCAATCCTCCTGCCCTGGCCCCCCAAAGTCCTGAGATTACAGGTGTGAGTCACCACACTCACCCACCTACTGGAGAACACACAAGCATTTACAGCAAGGGCTGCTGCTCCACTGAGCAGGGGGAGTGGGCATTGGAGGAGGAGAGAAGCACTGACGCCAAGTGTTTGCAGACCCATTCCACTGAAGGTTCGCATTTCTTTTCCCATTTCAGCCAGAATTAAAACATTCAGGTTTCAGGCTTACAGCTTAAACGCTGGTTTTTCTTTTCTTTCTTTCTTTTTATTTTTTTTTTCTTTTCTTTTTTTGAGTCAGGTCTCACTCTGTTGCTCAGGCTGGAGTGCAGTGGCATGATCACAGCTCACCACAGCCTCAACCTCCTGGGCTCAGGCAATCATCCTGCCTCAGCTCCTGAGTAGCATTCACCACCATGTCTGGCTAAGTTTTTTACTTTTTGTGGAGATGGCTGGTAGAGGGGGCGTGTAGTGGGGAAGAATGTGTGGTGGGGAGAGGGGTGAGGTGATGGCTCACTATGATATTCAAGTGAGTCTGAAACTCCTTGCCTCAAGCAATCTTCCTGCCTCGGCCTCCCAAGGCACTGAGATCACAGCCACTGTGCACAGCTGGAGTCCCTATTTTATATTTGCAGAAAATGAGGCTCAGAGGGGTCAAGGACTATAAGTCAGGAAGTCACTGGGCTCTATCTGGGAGGGCTTCCTAGGTCTGTCTTGATTCAAAGACTTCCAGGGTCCTTATCCCTGCCTCCAGTGTTGAAGGTTTGCTTTTGCTTAAGAATCATGTTAGAAAAATAAAAACATGTGAAAACCATGTTTTTTGAGGGCTTTCTAAAAAATGATCTTTTAAACAAAATGAATTCACTGCAATTGCACTTAAGCATTTTTAAGTTGTGTATGTAATTGAAGAAAATTTTTTGGCCAGAATTTTCTGTGAATGAACTTGATATCCAATGATAACACTGCATCTATGAATGGACTTGATGCTGAGTAATCTGATCCATTTTCTCCCTGTGACCCACCACGTGAGCTCTTTAGTTGCAAGGTGTGATCTTTGTCATAGTAACCTTCCTATCAACATTCTGAAAATGACTTCTTTTCTTTTTTGTTATTAATTATTTTATTTTTAAAATGTGGGGTACAAATGAGGGTTAGGTACATACCTGATCATCATACAGGTAAAGTGTAAGTACCTTTATTGAGATTATGTGACCCCCCTCCTCTGGCAATGTCCCACTACTGCCAATCCCTTTCTTATATTATGATAAATGTTAAGGGTCCACTTATGAGTGAGTACATGTGGTACTCAGATCTTTGTTTCTGTGACAAATCACTGAGTATCATAGGCTCTAATTCCACCCTTCTTACCGTAAATGTGATGGATGGCAACATCCTCAACATGAAAACCATCCTCACTCTGCTTACCTGGAAATACATGGTTTTACTGGACACTTTTGGGTTTGGGCTAAACTTTTACGAAGAAGATGGAATGAGCGTCCCCACGTGACCATCAGCTGTGGAACCCTGGAGCCACGGGACCATGGGTGGGTTCAGAGCCCAGCAGGGCTGGCTTTGGTCCCCTCTGTAACTCTGTTTCCCCATCTGATGAGCCGGCAGTCTGTGTGTGGGCAACAGGGTGCCCTGCACCATTCACCAGTTACCTGAGGAAAGAACCCTATTGGCAGTGCATGAGAAAGGGCCATGTGTCCAACAGCAGGTCTGCTGTTCAGGGGACATAATGGGTCCTTCAAATCATTGTCTTTCAAAGGTCCACTCTGCTCTTGCTGACCTGTGACCTTTGAGAAGTGACGCCCTTCATATTCCTGCTGCCTCACCTGTGAAGTGGACTAGGGAGCTTAGCATAGTCAGATAGACTCCGTTGTCACAAGGATTAAATATGTGACATGCTTCTACGGCAGTCCAGCCTGGACCGTGCAGTGAGACCCTGACTCAAAAAAAGTACGTATATGTGGCATGCTTATAATGGTGCTGGGCAACACGGCCTACCCCAGCGCTTGCTCTTTTCACTACAGAGAAGACAGTATCTGGATTTTATTTATTTATTTTTTTGGAGTCTTACTCTGTCGCCCAGACTGGAGTGCAGCAGCACGCTCCCAGTCACTGCAGCCTTGACCTGCTGGGCTCTGGCGAGCCTTCCGCCTCAGCCTTCCAAATAACCAGAACTACAGGCATGTGCTACCATGCCCAGCTAATTTTTGATTTATTGTAAAGACGAGGTCTTTCCAAGTTGCCCGGGCGGGTCTCGAAACCGTGGGCTCAGGCAGTCCACTCTCCTCAGCCTCCCAAAGTTCTGGGATTACAGGCTGAGCCAGGGAACCCAGCCTAGATTTTATTCTTTTAATTCCCAGACTGGTTCAGCCAAGGACATGAAGCATCTGGAATGTGAGTGTGGCCCATTTTTCTCCATCTTTTGATGGAATCTCAGCTCCAACAAAAGAACCCTGAGTCAAAATACCTCAAGAAGTCTGGGCAACATGGTGAAACACCATGTCTACAAACATCAAAAAATTAGCTGGGCACGGTGATGCACACCTGTAGAATATTTTCAAAGTGTGCATGTCACCAGGAGCAGTAGCTTTACAGATGTTAGTAGGTGTTCCTTCAAGTGTTCTGTAGTCAGATAAACTTTGAAAACATTGGGCTAAATTAAGGTAACCAACCCCTTTTTTCGGGACTTCTCAGAACACTGGATTTCCTGTTTGCTGGGGGACCCTCTATGTCACAGCATTCAGGGTTCTTCATCCCAGTTTGGCCATGGAAGACTTTTCTCACCAGTGATCTATGCAGGTTAGTTTTTCGTGGACACTCTGAGATGTGGCCTTGGTAGATTCTTGACTCTCATTAAACTTGGCTTCACCATGCCCAGCCCCAGTCTTGTGGGCACAGTATCAGCAGATGCTCACACTCATTACTTGAGTTGCCACTGAGGAACATACTAGAGTGTAGATGGGTGGAATAGAAAGCATGGCAGAGCCGTGGACACTGATAGCCCCGATTTTTATTACAGTGTATTTTGTGTTATAGAAGTATATCAGAAAGGAGGAATGTAAAAACAAAATTACAAACAAGTAAAAGTCAGCAGAGCTCACCCTTCTGCCACAATCAGGCCAAGTTTACCATCTACCCACAAAGCCTACACTTCACTTTCTGGAAGAGAAGGCTCTGCATCACCAGTCTGTGTAACTTCAGGAGAGTTTTCTGAGACATGCTTGGAAAGAAACACTTTTGTGAATCATCAAAGAAGGGTGAACTATAGGTCCTAGGAGTCTCGCTCCGTCACCCAGGTTGGAGTGCAGTGGTGTGATCATGGCTCACCACAGCCTCGACCTGCTGAGCTCAAGTGATCCTCTCTCCTTAACTTCCCAAGTAGCCAGGACTAAAGGTGCATGCCACCACACTCAACATTTTTAAAAAATTTATTGTAGAAACAAGGTCTCACTATGTTGCCCTCGGTGGCTATGGGTAGGTTAAAGCAGGGGTCTCCAATCTCTGGGCCCCAGACAAGACTGGTAATTGTCCGTGGCCTGTTAGGATCTGAGCCACACAGCAGTAGGTGAGTGACAGGCAAGCGCCACTCTGCCTTCTGTCAGATAAGTTGCAGGATCATGAACCTTCTTGTGAACTGCTCGTGTGAGGGACCTAGGTGTGCTCCTTATGAGTCTGACTGTACATCCATGAAGCCAGTCCCTGATGCCAAAAAGGTTGGGGACTGCTGCTTTAAAAGACACGTCAGTGTCAAACAAAGAGATTCACTGTTAGCAGAGTGCTACAATTCAGCAGAGGATAGGTTCCCATGGATTGGAAAAAACCAAGAGTTTCCAAAACAAAATCCTAGGCATCCCCCTGAAAATTCCAATTGGGCTTGTTTTAACTTCATTTTATTTTCTAATTTTTATAAATCCAGAAAGGATTTTTTCTTTAGTAAATGATGTAAAAAACATGGCATTGATACGGTTAAATTCCTAGGGCCCTCCAATCTCTAGCTATGGACTGAGTGGCTGATATCATCATTTACAAAAGTGTCTTGAACTTGACAGAGCTTATGTTGAGAAATAAGGTTTATGTTATCCTTTTTATGTGTGTGCATTTCAAAAATTTTTTTTTTTTTTTTGAGTTGGAGTCTCACTCTGTCGCCCAGACTGGAGTGCAGTGGCCGCTCCCGGCCACCGCAGCCTCGACCTGCTGAGCTCCGGCGATCCTTCCCCCTCAGCCTTCCAAGTAGCCGGAATTACAGGCAGGTGCTACCACGCCCGGCTGGTTTTTTGATTTGTTGTAGAGATGAGGTCTTGCTGCCCAGGCGGGTCTCGAACCCGCGGGCTCAGGCAATCCACTCACCTCAGCCTCCCAAAGGCGCGGGATTACAGGCTGAGCCACCGAGCCCGGCTGCATTTCAAAAATTTAATAATTCTTATATATAGATCTATCCTTTGGGTTAATCCACTTACAATCTTCTCCAATTTTCATCTCCACGGACCAAATGTATCTCCTATCAAAGTAGACGCTGACTTGATTTGCTCTCCTTTATACACCTGTCATGATATTGGGCTAGTGAATGTTTTACTGCAAAATGTTTCTGTGGAAATGGTTTTATAGTCTTTGAAAGGGTGGTTGGGAGGAGGAAAACCCTATATCATGACAGGTTCAGTGCTGTCCAGGACTGAGACTTCCAAGGAGTCAGAATCATTGACTTTGGAGAAGTCTGGAAGGTGTAGACTTCTGCCCCCTAGGGCTACCTCGCATAGAGGACACTTGAGAATTCAGAAGAAATGGGGCCTCAGTGTCCCCAAGACTTTAAGATCAATGACACTTTTGTTATTCACGCAGCCCTGTGTAAATAATGACCTAGCTGAGTTCACAAGTCTGATCCCTAGATTGCAGTTGGATTGATTAATAAAGAAGTCAACTGAAATAGCAGTTGTGGTATTTTTTCTCTTTGGAGTCGATAAGGACTTCTTGGGCACAAATTCAGAAATGATTCATTACCACTGATCAATCTGACCACAGAGAAATATGACACACACTTTGGGAGACGGAGGAAAGATGATCTCTTGAGTCCAGGAGTTCAAAATCAACCTGGCAGCCTAGTGAGACCTCATCTCTATAAAAAAATTAATATTTAATAAATTAAAATTACAAAACAATCAAAAGTGGGTACAATATAGGTAAAGATGGGTCATGGAAAAAGAAACACAAATGACTCTTAAGGAAATGAAAAGACACCCAGTGTTTCCAAAAGACAAATGAAAGCCATAATGCAATATAGTGTTGTTCCTATCAGATGAGTCAAGTTCTAAGATGACTACAATCAACTGCTGTGTTGGAGCTGACCAACACATGATGCTGGGAGATGTGTGAATTGATGCAATGTTGATGAAGTTAATAGGGAAAGTAACAAGTGTATATTCCTTGGGACAGAAAGATCACTCCTAGGGGGAGAGACTGAAGAGCTAAATGGATAATGGCCCACAGAAGCAGCTCAGGAGACCAGACAACAGCTTTGTTGGCAATGAACTCAGAAGGTAAGGATTTGTCAGCAACACCAGCTTCCCTGATTCTACCCCCAGTGTCCAAGTCAGGACTAAGTACAGAAGACCAGACGTGTTCTCAAAATCAGTCACCCTCCAGGTCTTGCTTCTGCCTGGCCTCAGCAAGTTTCCCCGCATCAGCAGCCTCCAATCAGAAAGTACCCAAAACTGCCCCGTTTTCCTTATGAGGCATATAGGCAATTAAAACATGACAAAAAGTATTTTTGAATCTAAACATAGGAATGGTACAGTAAAAATATAGCATTTTAATCTTATAAGACCACCATCAAACATTTATACATTCTTGACCAAAATATTTTTATGCAGTATGTGACTATAGTCAGTGTGCTACATAAGAAATTCTGTGACCACTTCAGCATGTGCACAAATGTGTCTCATAACATCCAAGGTGAGCACTTGGGGGCACCTGTAGTTCCAACTACTAGGGAGGCTGAGACTGGAGTTTCCCTTGAAGTCAGGACCTGGACGCTGCAGTGGGCAATGATCATACTTGGGAATAGCTATAGAACTCGAGAATGGGTAAGGTAGTGAGACCTCTCTCCCTCTAAAACATCAAACAGATACAAAGATTCAACATACTTTCTTGAATGAAAAAGCAAAAACAAGTGAACAAATAAAAACTCTGTACAAACCATGAATTGAAGAGAACTGCTTTACTGGGCAAAAAGATGTCTACAAAAACCCTCAGCAAACATCATGTTGGATGGGGAAATGGCAAGTTTTCCCTTGGAGACTGGGGATAAGGCAATAATGACTCTTATCCCCACTTGTTCCACACCACGTTGGAGTCCTAACCAGTAGGATTAGGCAAGAACAATAAATGAATGGTATGTATTGTTTAAATGTGTGTGTCATCTCCAAATTTACATGGAAACTTAATCCCAAATGCAGCAGCACTGAGTGGTGGGACTGTTACAAGGTGGCTATCAACAGAGTTCTCAAGAGTGGGATTAATGACCTTATAACGAAGATGGAGAACTAGCCAGGCTTCCTTCTCCCTCTTCTCTATGTGAGGACAAAGGTTTCAAGGCACCATCGTGAAAGCAGAGACTAGGCCCTCACCAGACTCAGAACCTGCCAGCACCTTGACTTTGAAAAAATGTCTGCTGTCCTAAAATCATGCCATTTGCAGTATTTTATTATAACAGCAGAAAGTCACTAAGAAAAGGCATAAGAATTGAAAAAGAATGAACTCTGAATGTTTCATTGATAATGTATTTGTTTCTATAGAATAACCAAAATAACCCACAAATAAATTTCTAAAACTGATCATTAAATTTTACAATGCTGCTCAAATAGAATAAATTACAAAAATCAAACATGTTTTTACATATCAGCTATTAGCATAAAATGAAGCTTTTAAAAGAGAAACCACCTACAATGGCATGAAAACTAGAAGTACCAACAAAATCTGAGTATATATAACAAAAAATGGACGAAGTCTAAATATTCACTGAAAATGATGAAGAATGTCTGAAGATACTAAATGCATGAATTGGGCTGGGCACAGTGGCTCACATCTATAATTGCAGCACTTGTGGAGGCCAAGGCAAGAGGGTTACTTGAGGTCAGGGTTCAAGAACAACCTGAGGAACAAAGAGACACCCCATCTCTACACAAAATAGAAAATTAGCCATACATGGTGATGCATGCCTCTGGTCCCATCTACTGGGGAAGCTGAGACAGGGGGATTGCTTGGGCTCAGATGTTTGTGACTTCACTGAACTGTGATGATGCCACTGCACTCCAGCCTGTACAACAGAATGGGACCCCCAACTCAAATAAATAAACAAATAAATTTGTACACTAAATGACCCATTATTTTTAAATTGTCATTTCTCTTCAAACTAATCTGTAGATTCCATGCCATACTATTCAAAAATCTTTGTGAAATTTGACAAGTAGCTTCTAAATTATGTAACTCATGTTGTCAAGAACAAGGACCATTTGACAAAAAAAAAAAAATAATGACAAGACAGATGCTTTGCTCTAAAGACCCTAAGATACATAGATCGATAGATGGTTGGACATGTGGATTTTAAATCTAAATGTGAAAAATATATTAATTTTAGAAGATAATAAAGAGAATATCTTCATGAGTTTAAAATAGAGACAAATTTTTGAAGGTATGAGAAATACTAATGAGGAAGAAAAAGATTACTAGAATGACCTTTATTAAAATTATGAATTAACATTCATACAAAATTCCATAAAGAGATGGAAGCAATCCCTCACAGACTGGGAGAGTACAATGGCATGTGGCGAATATCAACATATATGACCAAAGAGCAATACACAAATGTAGAGTGAGCTTGAAGGAATCCATGAAAAAAAGAGAAATGCCGGGCTCAGTGTCTCAGCCTGTAATCCTGCGCATTTGGGAGGCTGGGGTGAGTGGATTGGCTGAGCCCGTGGGTTCGAGACCCACCTGGCAGGCGAGACCTCATCTCTACAATAAATCAAAAAATTTAGACGGGCGTGGTAGCATGTGCCTGTAGTTCCAGCTACTTAGAAGGCTGAGGCAGAAGGATTGCCGGAGCCCAGCAGGTCGAGGCTGTGGTGGCCAGGAGCAGCCACTGCACTCCAGTCTTGGTGACAGTGAGACTCCAACTCAAAAAAAAAAAAAAGAAAAAAAGAGAAATGAACTAAACAGAAAATAACCATCGTAGGAAATGACCATTCATCTCTTCATTCTTTCAGAATTCTTGGCCTATGTGCTTTGGAGACACAGCAGATGCAGGGAGAACTGCTGTCTTCACAGGCTAAGCTGCTTGACTTTACACATGTCCTCTCTCTAGGTCTCAACTCCACCTGTTCAGAGGTGTGTGCAAACACTGGACCTGGACTACTCAGATGTACCTCCAGCTTCACCTCTTTCTGTTATGGGCCTGGAGGCAAATGAGTCTATTTGATCTCCCTGAGCCTCAGTTTTCTCACCCATAAATTAACATAATACAGTCAGCCCTCGATGTCCCCTGGGATTTGGTTCCAGGTCCCCCATTGCAAAGTCCAAGGGTGCTCAAGTTTCTGATGTAAAACAGTATGGAATTGGCTCATGACCTGCACAATCCTCTCATGAACTTTAAATCTCTAGGTTATTTACAACCTCATTCGAGGTGTCTTCACAAAGTTCATGAATAGTGTGTATTATGAAAAAAACTATTCATGCATTTGTTTTTAGCACCAAAATAAACTTGTACTGATCTATTATAACATGCTTTAACATGATCTACTTTGAGTCACTAAAAAACACAAGACAACCCTTTGAAAGATCCTCTGTCAGAGCAACATGAATTTCACTAAAACTGAAGCAAGAACGGACATCAAACTTGTGGTGAGACTTGATGGGAACATTATGCAATCATTGATGTTGCATAAAAAGTTTATTGGGACAATGGCCCAAAGAAATCATGAGTTTACAGTTGAAAGACCCAATTTAAGAAGAGAGAGACAATGTTGAAGATGAAGCCTGTAGCAGCAGGTGAGTAACATCTATTCTCAGGAAAAAATTTACTTGTTTGTGACCTCATTGAAAGGAATGGGCAATTAACAGCAGGAACAGTAGCCAACATTACAGTCATCTCAACCACTCCAGCTCACATAACACTCACTGAAATACTGAACTTAGAAAACTTCCCATGTGATAGGTATACAATCCGTGGCCTCAGACAAGAGCAGAGTTTCCCGTGAGAATTTTAAACAGGTGGGAGCAGGAGGCTGAAGCATTTCTTCACAGATCTGTGACAGGAACGAAACATGGCTTTCCCAGCAGGATACTAAAGGCAGAGCATGGTTAGAGGAGGGCCTCCCAGAGGGAACTACATCCAGTCAAGCGAAAGTGGACCAGTCAAGGACAGAGGTCAGGTAGTAGCTTTAGAAATGTTCAGTGTTTTTTTTTTTTTCTTCTGAGGATTGTTCTGGCTATTCTTGGTGTTTTGTGTTGTTTTTTCTAGGCCTGAGAAGAATGTTGTTGGTAATTTGATGGGTATTGCATTGAATCTGTAGATTGCCTTAGGTAAGATGGACATCTTCACAATGTTGAGTCTCCCAATCCATGAGCATAGGATATTTTCCCACTTGTTTGTGTCATATTTGATTTCTCTGAGCAGTGTTTTGTAGTTTTCATTTTAAAGGTCTTTCACGTCTCTGGTTAGAAAGATGCCAAGGTATTTCATTTTTGTGTGCGTGGCTATTGTGAATGGAATTGTATGACATTACCAGACTTCAAACTTTACCAAAAAGCTACAATCATCAGAACAGCTTGGTATTGGTATAGGAACAGGCATATAGATCAATGGAATACAATTGAGATTCCAGAAGTAAAACCTCAATTTCTCAACCAACTCATCTTCGACAAAGCCTCCACAACCTACCACTGGGGAGAGGAGGACCTACTTAGTAAATGGTGCTGGGAAAACAGGTTGACCACATGCAGAAGATTGAAACAGGACCCCTATCTATCCCCATACAAAAAATTTAACTCCAAATGGATCAGAGACCTAAATTTAAAACCTCAAACCATAAGAACCTTAGAAAATGAAGGACATACCCTCATGGAAATCGGAACAGGCATCCAATTCCTAAACAAAACCCGAAACCCACAGGCCATAAGAGAGAAGACAGACAAGTGGGACCTCATTAAACTGACAAGCTTCTGCAAAGCCAAATAAACCATCAAGAGAGCAGGGAGACAGCCTACAGACTGGAAAAAAGTATTTGCCCACTCCAGGTCTGACAAAGGCTTAACATCTCGGATCTACAAGGAACTCAAACATGCTGAAAAGAAAAAAAAAACAACCCCATTATAAAATGGGCAAAAGATATGAACAGACATTTCTCAAAGGAAGACATTCAAGCAGCCAACAGACACATGAAGAAATGTTCAACCTCACCAATCATCAGGGAGATGCAAATCAAAACCACACTGAGATACCACCTAACTCCGGTCAGAATGGCAATTATCAATAACTCAAAAAATAACAGTTGCTGGAGAGGGTGTGGCAAAAAGGAAACACTTCTACACTGTTGGTGGGAGTGTAAACTAGTGCAACCTCTGTGGAAAGCAGTGTGGTGATTCCTAAAGGCTCTAAATATCAACCTCCAATATGACCCCGCAATCGCTCTACTGGGAATATACCCTCTCAAATCACTCTATCAAAAAGATACCTGCACACGTATGTTCATTGCAGCATTGTTCACAATAGCAAGAACCTGGAAGCAACCATGCGGTCCATCAAAAGAGGACTGGATTAAAAAATTGTGTTACATATACACAATGGAATACTACACAGCCATAAAAAAGAACAAAATCATGAATTTCCCAGCAACCTGGATGGAACTAGAGTCTATAATATTGAGTGACCTCTCACAGAAACAAAAATCTGAGTATCATATGCTGTCACTCATATAGTGGACCTTGAACATCCAATGTAATACTATAAGAAAATGACTGACAGTAGTGGGAAACTATGGGGGGGCAAGGGAAATGGTATTAATGGTAGTAAATATCTGTCTGGGAACGGGGAGACACCTCTTATCAACAAGGGTGCCTGAATGAAGCATATTTGTATACCTAACTCTTAACTGTACCCCACAATATCATAATAAAAAATATTGATTATTAAAAAAAAGAAATGCTCAGTGGATTTCCCTTCTAGAGGGATTTCCTGTCTAAAGGGATTGATTTTCTACTGGGATTTTTTTTTCTAGAGGGATTGACTTTCTAGAAGGTTGACTTTCTAGAGGAATTTCCTTTCCAGAGGGCCAAAGAATGGTGCCATGTGCTTACTATCAGAGTGTTTTGAGAACATTAGCCGAAGCTTGAGCAGAAAACTGCCTGGCAGAGCAGGGAATCCTTCATCACCACCACCTGCCCCTGGCTCACTCTCTTTTCAGGAAAGGTCAGTTTTGCAAGAGTTCAATGACAAATTCCAAGGCATCCTCCTGACATTTCTGATTTGGCAGGTTTCAAATTCTTTTTGTTTCCTAATCTTAAATCTGGAAAGGGTGCCCATTTTTCTTCAGTAAATGATGTAGAAAAATATGGCATCGACACAGTTAAATTCCTAAGGCCCTCCAATCTCTAGGAATGGACCGAATGGCTGGTATCATCATTTCCAAAAGTGTCTTGAACTTGACGAAGCTCATGTTGAAAAATACAGTTTATGTTTCACCTTGCATCTTTGTTATGCATGCACATTTCAAAACTTGAATCATTCATATATGTAGCTCCATCCTTTGGATTAATCCATTGACAGTCTTTTCTCATGCTTATTTCCATGGACCAAATGGATCTCTCATCACAGTCGACCTTGACTTGACTTGTTCACTTTCATACACCTGCCATGACAAAGGGCTTTCCTCCTCCCGACCACCCTGTCATGGACTATAATTCCATTTTCACAGAAACATTTTGCAGGAAAACACTCACCACCCTTTTCTTTCATCTCATGAATCAATTCGCCCAAATGCATCCAACGTGGTTCAATTTTCAATACGTTTTATAGTTTCTTTTCAAACCCATTTTCTTTTATTTCACCCCCCCTCCCCGAATATAGTAAATCAAGGCAAACCACGAACCTTGTGAGGTCTCCTCACATAATGGAAATGCTATGTAAAATGTTATGGTCGAGTATTATTTTAATTGTATTATTTTTATTGTCATATTGTTAATTTTCTCAACTATTTTCACTCCAGGATTGGTTGCTCTGCAAATGCTGAACCATGGATCTGGAAGCCACAGCCGACTCGTTGGGTTAGGTCATGTTGAAGCTGAAATAAAGACAGTCAGTCCACCCTGGTGCCCAGAGCTCAACCCGAGCTGGGCCCTGCTGATTGTGTCTTGCTAACTCAGTCAGTGGCAGGGTGAGGCCGCCCAGAGACTCTGAGAGGTGTCAGGGAGAGTCTGCAGCCCCAGCGCTGGGTGGGTCTATAAGGCCAGAACCCCGCCCTGGGGATTAATTCGTGTTGGATAGCCCTCCGAGGAGCTCTCTCTGGCCAGGGGGTCCAATCTCGCGGCCAGCCCAGCCTTGATAGCGAGAACCGGTGCGTCCAGCTCGCGTGTCCCGAAACCCGAGGCTCGATTGCCGCCCAGGAGCGATGCTCGCCCCTGCGGCTGGAGGGACCATGGCGGCACCCAGGACGTTGCAGGTGGTGGAGAAGCTGCAGGCGCGTCTGGCCACCAAGACCGATCCCAGGAGGCTGCACAAGTACTTGGAGAGGCTCTCCATCCTGCCAGTGATGGCAGACATCCTCCAGAAACGCGCATGAAGAAAACAGTGAAGAGCCTGAGCAGGGACCAGCGCGCGGGCGGCCTCACCCGGGACCTGGCGGCAGGGTGGAAGCAGCTGGCGCTCCAGGAAGAGCCTTTCTCAGAAGCCGCCACCGCCCCTCCCCCATGCCTCCCCTGGGGAGGAGGGGCTTCAGGGGGCTGCCCAGAGCGTGGGACAGAGTCCTGGGAACCTCCCCGGCGGCTGCAGATCCCAGAGACCAGAGCAAGAAGCGCCCCAGTACTGGGCCGGATCACGCTCCAGGGCGCTTAGACACAGGACAGGGGGCAGCAGGCCTGTCCCCCAAGCTCCAGGAGTAGCTCCCTGGTAACCTGGAGACTCCGACGGGAATTCGGAGCTCTCTAAGCCTGCTGGCGAGCTCTAGAGCCATAAACCGAGGTGGGGAGCTGGCCGCCCTGAGCTGCGAGTAAGCCCTCTGCTGTGACCAGATGCCCAGGAAGAAGAAGACACAGAAACCTCCCATCCTTGCCCTGGAGGACGCGGGACTTGAGGCCAGGGATTCCACAAGCACCAGGCAGGACTGGGACTCCTTTCAGAAACTGCCCCAGCTCAAGGGACCCAAGCCAGAGGAGCACCCAGAGGCTGTGTTCACGCTGTCTGCCAAGCCCCACCCCACCCTGGATGCGAAACTACCAGCGCTTGGTGTCCGCCTTTGAGGCGGTGACCTCCCTGCAAACGCATCCCACAGACCCATCGACACCAGGGAGGAAGAGGAAGAGGAGGAAGACAAGGAAGAGGAGGACCAGGGCATTACTGGATACAGAGTGAACTCCAAGATACAGGTCTACACAGGCCCCGGCATGCCCTCTTTCCCCAGGAGCTACCCCTACACAGAATGGGAGCGGGCTCTGGAGGCCTGCATGCCTGATCAGCTCCTGCTCCTGGAGCAGCACTGCCTGGCTCTGGCTGGGGACACCCGCGGCTTGTGGGACAAATCCTCTAACCTAAACTTCAGGGAACACTCGTCGTATAGACCATGTACCTGCGCCTTCGGAACTCGTGGAGCAGTGGCTGTGGGCGGTGACTGCCAACATCTGCTCTGTCTGGGAGGCTCGGTCCAGAGGCCGGCAGGCCCAGATGCTCTGCTTGTGCTCTGAGGCCAGGCCAGGCCAGGGCTACACGCAGGGCAGTCAAACAGCCTTCAGCAGCAGTGGTGGACTCAAGGCCGCCACTGACAGGCAGGTTCCTGCGGTCCAGACACCATCAAGGTTCACTTGGTCCCAGCTGCCAAACCCACCAAACCTACTGCTGCAAAGACAATGACCCCTATGATGGCCAAGACACTCCAAGACTTCAAGAACACATGGTCCGGAGGATAAGCTGGGGACTGAACTTGGAGCTGGAGCCTGGGGTGAGAGAAAGATGGTCGGTGCTGGCGGGGACTGAGACTTCCAAGAAGCTAGCCAAAATCATTGGCTTTGGAGAACTCTGGAGCTTGCATGCTGCAGTGCACCAGAGCTGGCCCTGTGTCCCTGCCCTGTCCCCCAGGGCCATGCTGCCTGGAGAACACTTGAGAATTCAGAAGAGATGGGATCTCAGTAGTGTCACTGAGGACTTTAACATCAATGACACTTTTGTTGTTTATGCAGCCTTGTGTAAATATGACCTAGTTGACTTCACAAGTCTGATTCCTAGATTGCAGTTGCCTTGATTAGTAAAGAGGTCAAATCAAATATGAGTGATGGAATTATTTTTTTATTTGGAGTCAATCAGGTCTCCTTGAGCACAAAGTCAGAAGTCATTCATTACGACTGATCAATCAGACCACATAGAAATGAGACATACTTTGGGAGGTTGAGGCAAGAGGATCTCTTGAGTCCAGTAGTTCGAGATCTGCCTGGCAGCATAGTGAGATCTCATCTCCATAAATAAAAATAATAATTAAATAAATAAAATTTTAAAAACAATCA
>NW_007261053.1:15523-16185 GCF_000164805.1 Carlito syrichta
CAATGTCTCTCAGATATGGAAAGATAATTAGATATATTAATATAATGTGTCTAGGTTTTTCTTAACTAGAGAGACTTTATATTGTGAATGGATACTGTCAATAATCGGACCTTTCGTCTCACTCCACCCTTCTAATGCCTGAGTCAACCAAAATCCAAGGATAGCTTCCAAAACGATACCATCTCTACCATAATCCTATCAGTGTCTGAAGCAATTTGCAAAGAAAAGGAGTGCTAATCCCCACATAAATAGGTTTTGTATCTCACTTCCTATACAAGACAGAATGGCATAAAAACTGCAGTCAGCAATGGACTGAGTTATCTGTCCTTTTCCTAGATAACCTCTTGGCTTGTCCTGGTCAAGCCCCAGAGGCTGAAGCTATGGAATTCTGTCTGTGAACGTTGGAAGAGTGGTCTTGGAGGCCACCATGTCCAGAGCCATACATGACACCATGCCTGAACCAAGAGCAGGTCTGGGCCTGGGCACTCCAGAACTTTGCTAGGCTGAGCCAGCAAACTGACCAACGCCCTCAGCTCTTCAGGAATGTTGACTGGTGCTTTCAGGATGCTGTGCTGGGAGTTCATCAGGCTTGGAGATGATCCCGGAGTTGAGAGGGGCCAAAAACACTGTCGAGAGTCACATGTCCAGGATACAATGGCTGA
>NW_007261053.1:16205-19426 GCF_000164805.1 Carlito syrichta
GGAATTGATTAATTGTTGTTGGGCAAATCAAGATTAGAAGTTTTGTGGTTCAGTCTGAAGCAGAAAAGGGTTGGGACTCTGCTCAGAAGTTTTTTGTTGTTGTTGGTTTTGGTTTTGACTCTGATGTCCAGTCCAGGCTGTGTGCAGTGGTATGATAATAGTTCACTACTGCTTCAATTCCTGGGCACAAGTGATCCTCCTACTTCTGCCTTCCAAAATGCTGATAAGTCACCATGCCTAACCTCAAGTTCTTATTAACAGCTATGTCTGGCTGGGCACCATGGCACACTCTTGTACTCTCAGGACTTGGGAAGGCTGAGATGAGAGGATCGTTTGTTAATTGGAGTTCAAGACTAGCCTGGGCAACATAGCAAGACACAGTTTTTATAAATAAAAAAATCAGTCAAGGTATGTTGGCTCATGCTTATAATTCCAGTTCTTTGGAAGGTCAAGGCAGGAAGCAGATTACCTGAACCCAGGAGTTTGAGAGTAGTTTGAATGTAGGTAATTACTTGAGCTCAATTTTCCCCCATAGAAGGAAACAGTATATTGATTGCTGTTTCGATCCATACCATGAATGTGAAGTTAACCTTATCTTGTGAAGGATTGAGCCATTTTCCCTGCCAGCCTCAGGCCTCCTCCCAAATCTCCTTTCAGCTTTCCTCCCCTTCTTCATCCCAAACATCACCTCATAACTGCCATACACACAAGTCCTCTTACATACACACATACCCCTTTCTTCAAACCTGAGTTTCATTCACTGCTGCAGTGCTATCATTTGGGGCACTTGGGGCTGTAAAATCAAGTATTTAGAGTTGGCTGTCTTGCACAGGAGCTTCTCGCTTTCTTGTCAGGAGGTCTTTGGGATCTTCGATTCCTAATCCAATCTCTTCACTAGGGTGTGCCTTTGGTCAACTTCTTGCAGGATGGGCCAAGGTGGATATTGACAAATGGAGTCCTCCTATGATGCAATTATCTTCCAGTCTTCAGGTCACTTCCGAGATCTCCCTCAGCATAGGACCACCTACTCAAGCAGATGAGTACAGATACCAATGACTCTGAGCTTGTGGATTCCATCCTCTTTACCACTTGAAGCTGGAGATAAAACTCTTGATGTACTTTCAAGACCACTCACAGTAGTCCCGAGACCACCAGCCTGGAGACCAGGGGGTTTCAATACCTGGCCATACCATTCTATTTCAGCACAGAGCCTTCTCTCTCTGAACCCCAATACCTGAGAGCAACGTTCCTGACCCTGCCAGAGTGGCAGCACCTTGCATGTCACCGTGGCGCTGGCCACTGAATTTTCGGAAGAAGACCCGATACCCAGGACCCAGGAGGAGCAACAGACACCTGCAGGAGAGATAGATGCTGGCACTTCCGAGGAGCCCAGCTGATGTGCTGCCCCTCTGCGTCCCTGGCTTTTTGGCCCGGGGTTCCCAGGCAGAAGACTGGAGTCTCACAAGTCTGATGTCAGAGACTCTCTCCAGAGTCCCCCTACTGCTGAGTCCTGATACTCTCTAGTCTTCATCCCCCAACTTCCTGGTGGCAGAGTTGACCAGTGGCAGCCAAGAACCCCATGATCCTGCTGCCTCTTTTGCTCATGGACCCATGAACACTGAAAGCTGGACTTGACCCTCCATTGTGAGATCCTCTGCCCAGGGCAGTCGCTTCTCTGAGGCCTCCTTCTTTGGCCAAGTTTGACCCCCAAAACTGTAGCCACAGTGTGTTTTCAGTAAATTGTGCCTTGAGCTACCCTAAATAATACAATTGTTCACCAAGGCAAAATTCTTTCTCACATGTTTCTGGTCTTGCTGTTTAACAAACAGGGTTGGTCGTAGGGGCTGTGGAGATAAGTGAGAAGCCTGTGCAGTGCCAGGACCCAGACTAAGATAGGCTACTTGGAGGCTTCCTGAACTGGGAGTGTGGAGGCAGTAGGCATCTCCAGTGTACGGGGGGTTGAGGGTGGAGGAGGGCACTCTGTGACCTGCGTGGACAGTGGTCACACTCAACTATCCACACCGAGCTGCCATGGCATCCTGGAGACAAGAATCCTGAGTTTACCACTGGTCCCCGAAAACGCACCTGCTGGTGCCTCCTGACCCTTCATCCCCGAGCCCAGCTCTGGATCCTGGGGCATCTTCACTTCCTCTCCCTCATTTTCTCCAGCAACCAAACACCCTTCCTCCTTACTTTCTTCCAGACACATCTACCAGCCTCCCTGGGGCCCTAACCCTTCAGGCAAACTCATCATATGCACTTCAAGTCTGGTCATGCCAAAAACAGCTGGCTTTTCCTGGGAAGAGTGTACCCTTAAGGGGGGCAAGTAGGGGGAGGAGTAGTTAATCCTAGACACAAAGCACAGGAAGAACCAGAAAAGGCAGATTTGGTTACTGCCCCTAACTCAGAGCATGGCGCTGCCACTACAGTCTCCCTTCCTTGTCCATGGTTGCTCTGAAACAGATGACTGGATCCTGATACCACAGAAGGGATAGAACCTCCTTAGAGTGAACTTTCTCCTACTACCAGCATCTACCTCTGAAATCCTAAGCTTTCTGTCAGCAGATCCTAGACCCAGTGGTCAGGTTCACCCTTCAGCCATAGCTGTCAGTTTTTGATGTCTTGGCTCCCTGAGGTTTCTTCTGCTTCTTTGGGTGATACTTTGGGAATTGTCACTATTACCAAAAAGAACCCTGCTTTCTCTCAAATTATGAGATAAGAGAAGTTGTGCCTTCAGAGCATTTTGTAGTCATTTTTTTCTTGGCTTCCTCCTTTCAGGATAATGGTCCTCCAATTAAAAATTACTTTTTCTCACATATTTCTTATTTGCTTTTGGGAAAGGACAGGAATATGAGAGATTATATGTTTGCATGCAGGTGGTGAGGCAACAAGGTGAGATCCAGGAAATTGACAGGTCTGGAGTCAGGAAATGGTGTGGGACTTTGGTGTTTTCCCTTGGCTAAGCAGGGGGCAGGTGATGTGCAAAGGGGCTGCCCAGGAGAAGCATGGCCCATCTTTAAACTTGCCCACCTGCTCTCAACCACAAGAAAGAGACCCAGCAAAAGTAGCATCATCAGGGATGCACCGAGAAATTGACTTAGCCTAGGAAATTCTTGTGCTCCGTTCCCCAGGCTTCTATTCTATGGGAGCCCATGGCAGGATCCTTGTGACATTTGCACTTTCCACTTTCCTTCTGCCCCTGCCTCCTTGACTTTTCCTTC
>NW_007261054.1:0-10066 GCF_000164805.1 Carlito syrichta
ACTTCTAGGTAGCTGGCTACTTAAGCAACTTAACAGCTGGCTAGTTAATTAAGTAGACAAGTTAAGTCAGCTTGCTAGCCAACTGACTAGCTATATAGCAAGCTAGTTAATTCAGCTGAGTAGCCAGCAAACCAATTGTTTAAGCCAGCTAGTTAAGTGAGCTGAATACCCAGCGAGATAGCTGGTAGCAAGCTTGTTAAGTCAGATGGGTAGCCAGCAGTCTAGTTAATTAAGTCAGCTAGTTAAGTTAGCTGGCTAGCCAGCTAGCTAGTTAGGTAGAGTGCTAGTTAAGTCTTCTGTCTAGACAACTGGCTAACTAGTTACATCAGCAACTTGAGTCAGCTGGCTACCCAGCTGGCAGGCTGGTTAAGTCAACTAGTTAAGTAAGATGGCTAGCCAATTGGCTAGTTAGGTAGCAAACTAGTTAAGTAAGCTGGCTAGCCGGCTGATTAGCTAGTTAAGTCAGGTAGTTAATTCAACTGGCTTCCCAGATCTCTAGCTAGGTAGCTAGCTAGTTTCGTCAGCTGGCTAGCCAGCTGGTTAGCTGTTTAAGTCAGCTAGTTAATTCAGCTGGCCAGCCAGTTGACTAGCTTGTAAGCCAGCTAGTTAAGTCAGTTGGCTAGCCAGCTGGCTAGCTTTTTAAATCAGCTAATTAATTCAGCTGGCCAGCCAGCTGGCTAGCCAGGTAGCTAGCTGATTAAGTCAGCTAGTGAAGTCAGCTGGCTAGCGAGTTAAGTCAGTTAGTTAAGTCAGCTGGCTAGCCAGCTGTCTATCATTGCAGCTATTTAGTTAAGTCAGATGGCTAGCCAGTTGGTTGGCTAGTTAAGTTACCTAGTTTAGTCAGTTGGCTAGCCAGCCACTAGCTATTTAAAATGCTAGTTAAGTCAAATGGTTAGAAAGCTGGGTAACTAGTTATTTCAGCTAGTTAATTCAGTTGTCTAGCAAGGTAGCTTGTTAAGTAGGTAGTAGCCAGGAGCCACAATCACTAGTAAAAGTAAGGTAAAAGGGACCTGAAAACAGGAAAAACGCTGGCTGGGAGCAAAGCTCCAGTAAGATGCGGCCATGATGAGGGCAAAGCCCCACGGATCCTGTTGATGGATCTTCCCTAACTTTGAAGGATTGCATGCATAGGCTTGAGAATATTCCCTCTTTAATTGAGATAATAGATGTGCAAATGGATGATGGCATTTGACAGCAAAAATTATACATAGGCATAATGGAGGTGAGATTGCAGCAAAAAGGATGCCCCTTAGAATTTGCAAGGATGTGGAATTAGCAATAAATCTATGTATAAAAATGTAAAAAGGGCTCAACAGCAAAAAAATCCCCCCCTGAAGGGACAAGGGAATGCAAATTTTGAAACCTTTAGCTAAAAAGGAAAAACAAGTACTTCCTCACACCCTTTATAAGTAACAACATTGACAGTTGTGAATGATGAGGAAGTGGGAAATTGAGACAGAGTGTCTCCACAAACAGGTGTTTTGGGGAAAAACAAGTCACAGACAAGCCTTTTGATTTAAGAAATATTATAGTTTAATTAGAAAGAGGGTTAAAATTAAAGTAAGGATTAGATAAATAGCAGATAAATGTTTATTATAGATGTAGGTATTAGTTAAATAGAAGGAATAGGAAATAATTAAGTTTTAAGGTAAACTTAAAATTATATACACTTAATGTAGGTTTAAAATTAGATACATTTAGGATTAGAAGTAAGATTAATTTCATACATAAGTGTAGATTTAGACATAAGTTGTGTTTAGAAATATAAAATGTAAAATGGGTAGAATTAAGAAAATAGATTAGTAAAGGAAAAGAAATAGAATAGTGAAGGGAAGAGATTCAGTTGGCCTAGAGGTCACAGGATATGGCTGATAAATTGGCAGCTGGTATTTTGTTACACCACTGGTAGCAGGAAGGAACAAAATGAAACTTGTAAAGGTCAACTTCCTCATAAACAAAAGAAAAAACATGATGTAAACATTTTATGTGTAACATTTTGTGGGTAGGGGGCTCAGTAAAAAACTATTTAAGCTTGTAAGAGTTGAATAAAAAACGGCAGAGTCTTGAACTCTCCCCAGGAAGAAGGATCCTGTCGTGTTCGTCTTTTCTTTTTTGCCACTTCCTGATTCCCCTGTCTCAAGCCCTGACTCTCTCCTGGAGCTGGACTCCAGCAGGTAGTTATGTCAGCTAGCTATCTATTTAAGTCAGCTACTTAAGTTGACTAGCTAGATAGCTAGGTAGGTAACTAGCTATTTATTTTGGGTAGAAATGTCAGCTGGCTATCTAGGTAGCTAGCTAGTTTAGTGAGCTATTTAAGCCAGCTGGCTATCTAGTTAAGTCAACTAGTTAAGTCAGCTGGCTAGCCAGCTGCCTAGCATGGTAGGCAACTAGTTTAGTCAGTTGGATAGCCAGCTGGATAGCTAATTAAGTAACCTAGTTAAGTCAGCTGGTTAGTCAGTTGGATGGGTAGGTAGCTAGGTACTTAAGTCAGCTGGTAACCCAGTAGGATACATAGGTAGCTAGCTAATTAGGTCAGCTGGCTACCCAATTGGCAAGCTAGTGATGTCAGCTAGTTAAGTCAGCTGGCTAGCCAGCTGGCTAATGAGTTAAATGATGTAGTTGAGTCAGCTGGATATCCAGCTGGCTAGATGGTTAAGTCAGCTAGTTATTTTAAGTGGCTAGCCATCTGGCTAGCTAGGTAGCTAGCTGGTTAAGTCAGCTCGATAGACACCCGGCCAGCTGGTAAAATCAGCTAGTTAAGTCAGTTGGCTAGCCTCCTGGCTTGGTAGGTAGCTAGCTAATTAAGTGAGCTGGCTAGTCGATTGGCTAGCTAGTTAAGACAGCGAGTTAAGTGAGCAGGCTAACTTGCTGGCTAGCTAGGTGACTAGTTAGTTAAACTGGCTGTCTAGCCAGATGGCTATATAGTTAAGTCAGCTCGTTAAGTCACCTAGTTAGCCATTGGCTAGCTAGGGGGCTAGCAAGATAAACTGGCTGTTTAGCAGGCTGGTCAGTTAGGTGGACAGTTAGTTAAGCCGGTTGGCTAGTCTACTGACCAGCAGGGTGGCTTCCTAGTTAAGCTGGCTGGCAATTTGACTGTCCACCCATCCGGCTGGCTATTTAAGCCATCTGGCTATCCAGTTGGTCAGCCCGCTAGCTAGCTAGCCTGCTGCCTAGTCAGCTAGTCTGCTGCCTAGCCAGCTAGCCTGCTGCCTAGCCATCTAGCCAGCCAGCTAGCTAGCTAGTTAAGGCAGCTGACTTGCCATCTAGTCAACCAGGTAGTTAGCTAGTTAAGTCAGCTGGATAGCCTGCTAGCCAGCCAACTACCTAGTCAACTAGTTAAGTCAGCTGTCTAGCCAGGTAGCTTGTTATGTCAGCTAGCAAGTCAGCAAACTATTCAGCTATCTAGTTAAGTCAGCTAGCTAGTCAGTTTGCTAGTCAGCCAGCTAGTTAAGTCAGCTAGCTTGTCAGCTAGCATTCAGCTAGATAGTTAAGTCAGCTAGCCAGCTAACTACCAAGTTAGCAAGCTAGTTAAGTCAGCTGGTTAGACAGCTAGATAGCTTGTTTTCTATCTACTTATGTCAGCTGGATAATCAGCTAGGTAGTCAGCTAGCTAGTTAAGTCAGCTAGCAAATCAGTTAGTTACTTAGCTAACTAGTTGGCTAGCAACACAGCTAGCTGGTCAACTATCTAGTGGCATTGCTCGCTTTCCATCAGGTCAGCTAACTAGTCAGCTCGCTTTCCTGCCAACCGGTCAGCAAACTAGTCGGTACTCTCACCAGCCAACAGGTCAACTAACTTGTCAGCTCACTCACTGGCCAACAGGAAAACTAACTAGTCGACTTCCTCACCAGCCGACTAGTTAAGTCAGCTTACCTGTTGGCTCGCTCACCAGATGACTAGTTAAGGCAGCTCACTCGTCGGCTAATTGGCCAGCCGACTAGTTAAGTCTGCTCAATGGTTGGCTCAATTGCTGGTCGACTAGATGTCTTTTGAGCTGTTGGATCACTTACCAGCTGACTTAATTTATCTGATCAGTCAGTTCACTCGCTGGCCAATTAGTTATTTCAGCTGACCAGTTGCCTCACACGCTGGCCGACTACTTAGGTCAGCTGACAAGTCGGCCAACTCACTGGCCAACTAGTTAAGTAAGTTGACAAGTCAGCTCACTCACCAGACAACTAGTTAAGTCAGCTCAACTGTCGGCTCAATTGCAGACTGACTAATTTATTAAGCATCTGGTCATCCTACTAGCTGGCCAACTTGTTGAGTCAGCTAACCAATAGACCGACTAGTAGGCCAACTTGTCAGCTGATAAGTTAGCTCAGCTAACTAGTAAGCCGACTAGTTAGGCCAGCTAAATTGTTGGCCAACTAGTCAGTTAAATAGTTCAGCAAACCAGCATGCCAACTAGTCAACCGAGCTAACTAGTGGGCCAACTCGTCAGTCAACTAGTTGACCCAGCTAACTAGTCGGCCGACTAATCGGCCAACTTATTAAGCCAGATAACAAGTCGGCTGAGTAGTCAGCCAACGTGTTAAACCAGCTAAATAGTAAGCCGACTCGTCAGTCAACAAGTTTTGTCACCTAGCTCCTAGCTAATCTTAATCTAACTAGTTGAGTCAGCTAATTTACTCATTTACCTTACTAGATAAAACAGTTAGCTAACTCGTTATTCACCTGAACGGCCAGCTGCCTAGCTCGTTTATCAGGTAGTTAAGTCAGCCTGATTACCAGCTTCCTAGCTTGTTTAGTCACCTTGTTAAGTCAGTTGTCTAGCCAGCTCGCTAGCTAGTCAAAAAGCTACTCAATTAAGATGGCTATACAGCTGGCTAGCTAGTTATTTCAACTACTTAAGTCAGCTGGTTAGCTAGGTAGCTAGCTATTTAAGTCAACTAGGTATGTCAGCTGGCTAACTAGTTAAATCAACTAGTTAAGTTGGCTAACTTGCTAGATTGCTAGCTAGGTAGCTAGCTAGTTATTTCAGGTGGTAAAGTCAGCTGGCTATTTAGGAAGCTACCTAGTTAAGACAGATAGTTAAGTGAGCTGGTTAGCTAGTTAATCAGCAAGTTAAATCAGCTGGCTAGTCAGGTGCCTAGCTGTGTAGCTAGCTTGTTAAGTCAGCTGGCAAGCCAGCTGGCTAGCTAGTTAAGTCACCTATTTAAGTCAGCTTGCTAGCCAGCTGTTTAGCTAGGTAGCTAGGTTGTTAACTCAGCTGGCAAGCCAGCGGGATACATAGGTAGCTAGCTATTTAAGTCAGCTGGCTAGACACCTGGGTGGCTAGTGATGTCAGCTAGTTAAGTCAGCTGGCTAGCCTACTGGCTAACTATTTAAATCAGCTAGTTGCATCAGCTGCCTAGCCAGCTGGCTAGCTGGTTAATTCAACTAATTAATTCAACTAGATTGCCAACTATCTAGCTAGGTAGCTACATAGTTAATTTAGCTGGCAAGCCACCTGGCTAGCTGTTTAAGACAGCTTAAGTCAGCTGGCTAGCCACCAAGCGAGGAAGGTAGATAGCTAATTAAGTCAACTGGCTACCCAGCTGGCTAGCTAGTTAAGTCAGCGAGTTAAGTGACCTGGCTAACCGGCTGGCTAGCTAGGTAGCTAGCTAGGTAAGCAAGCTGGCTAGCCAGATGGCTATCTACTTAAGTCAGATAGTTAAGTTAGCTGGTTAGCCAGCTGGCTAGCTAGGTCGCTGGCAAGTTAAGATGACTGGTTATCAGGCTGGTCAGGTAGGTGGCCAGTTAGTTAAGCTGGCTGGCTAGCCAACTGACCATCAAGGAGGCTGGCTAGTTAAACCAACTGGCTATCCAATTGTCCAATCAGCCGCCTCGCTCTTTAAGTTGGCAGGCTAGACTGCTGGCCAGCACACTAGCTACATAGTCAGCTGCCTAGCCAGCTTGCCAGCCAGGTAGCTATGTTGGTAAGTCATTTGGCTAGCCGTCTAGCCAACCAGGTAACTAGCAAGTTAACTCAACTGGCTTGACAGCTAGCCAGCCAACTAGCAAGTGAGCTAGTTGTCAGCTACCTAGCCAGTTTGCTATTGAAGTCAGCTAGAAAGTCAGCTCACTATTCACCTAGCTAGTTAATCAGGTTGCTAGTCATGTTGCTAGTCAGCTAGCTAGTTGAGTCAGCTAGCAAGTCAGCTAGATAGTTAAGTCAGCTAACCAGCTAACTAGCCAGTTAGCTAGCTATTTAAGTCAGCTAGCTAGAGAGCTAGATAGCTTGTTTGCTAGCTAGTTAAGTCAGCTAGATTGCCAGCTAGCTAGTCAGCTAGCTAGTTGAGTCAGCTAGCAAATCAGCTTTACTTAGCTAACTAGTAGGCTAGACACTCAGTTAGCTGATCCGCTAACTAGTGTGCTCGCTGGCTTTCCATCAGGTCAGCTATCTAGTCGGCGCACTCGCCTGCCAACCGGTCAGCAAAATAGTTGGCTCGCTCACCAGTCAACAGGTCAATTACTTGTCAGCTTGCTCAAAGGCCAACAGGTCAGCTAACTAGTTGGCTTGCTCACCAGCTGACTTGTCAAGTCAGCTCATGGGTCGGCTAGTTTGCCGGTCGACTAGTAAAGGCAGCTCACCCATCGGTTCACTCAACAACCATCTAGTTATGTCGGCTCACGGGTTGGCTCAAACGCCTGTTGACTAGTTAAGTCTTCTGACCATTCAGCTCAATCGCCAGCTGACTAAAGTCAGCTGACCAGTCAGCTCACTCAACAGCCGAATAGTTAAGTCAGCTAACCAGTCAGCCACTAGCTGGCCAAATAGTTATGTCAGCTGACCTGTTGGCAGACTAGTCGGCCAACTTGTCAGCTGAGAAGTTAGCTCAGCTATCTAATCGGGCGACTAGTTAGGCCAGACACCTAGTCAGCAAACAAGTCAGCTGAATAGTTAGGTCAGGAAACCAGCCAAAGAACTAGTTAACCATGCTAACTAGTGGTCAACTCATCAGTGAACTCGTTGACCCTGCTAACTAGTCGGCCGACTAGTTGGCCACCTTGTTAATCCAGCTAACAAGTTTGCCCAGGAGTCAACCAATGTCTTAAACCAGCTAACTAGTAGGCCAACTTGTCAGGCAACAAGTTAAGTCACCTGGCTAACTCGTTAACCAACTAGTTAAGTCAGTTAGTTAACTCAATTTCCAACTAGTTAGAGCAGTTAGCTAACTGGTTAAGCAACTCATTAAGTCAGCTAGCTATCTCATTTGCCAACTAGTTAAGTCAACTAGCTAAGTCTGATAGCTAACTAGCTAGCTAGCTAGTTCAGCTAGCTCACTAGATAGCTAACTATTTAAGTCAGGTGATTAAGTCTGCTACCTAACTAGTTAGGTAATTACATAAGTCAGCTAGTTATTCAGCAAGTTAAATAATTTGCTAACTATTTAATTCAGGTAGGTAAGTCAGCTAGCTAAGTAGTTAAGTCAGCCAGTTAAGTTAGCAAAATAAGTAGCTAAGTCAGCTAGTAGTCAGCTTTCTAATTTAGTCAGCTGGTTAGGACAGCTAGCTAGCTAGTTAGCTAACAGGTTAAGTCAGCAGGTTGTGTCAGGTCTTTAGATAGTTAACTGAAGAGATAAGTCAACAGGTTGAGTCAGCTAGGTAACTAGTTATCAAACGGGTTGTGTCACCTTGTTGAGTAGGCTAGCTATCTAGTTAGCTAACAAATTAAATCAACAGTATGAGTCAGCTAACTAGCTAATTAACCAATGAGTTAAGGCAGCTGGTTGTGTCAGCTAGGTAGCTCGTTAGCTAATGAGTTAAGTCAGATAATTAAGTCACCTAGCTAGCATGTTAGATAACGAGTAAGCTAACTAGTTAGGTAGCTACTGAAGTCAGCTAACTAGATATGTTGCTAACTATTTAAGTCAGCTTGCTAGCTGGTATCTAGCAAGTTAGCTAACTATTTAAGTCACCTAGCAAGCTATGTGGCTAGCTACTTAGTTAACTATTTAAGTCAGATGTCTAACTAGGTAGCTTGCTAGTTAAGTCAGCTAGTTAAGTCAGCTGGCTAGGCAGCTGGCTTGCTATGTAGTGAACTAGTTTAGTCAGTGGGCTAGACAGCTGGATATCTGGTTAATTCAGCTAGTTAAGAGTACTGGCTAGTCAACTGGCAATGTAGGTAGCTAGTTAGCTAAGTCAGCTAGATAGCTAAATGGCTACTGGTGATGTCAGTGAGTTAAGTCAGCTGGATAGCCAACTAGCTAACTGGTTAAGTCAGCTAGTTTAGTCAGCTGTCTAGGAAACTGGCTAGGTAGCTAGCTAGCTAGATAAGTCAGATTGCTAGCAAGCAGGCTAGCTGTTCAATTCACCTAGTTAGGTCAGCTGGTTAGGCTGATGGCTAGGTAGGTGGCTAGCTAGTTAAGTGAGCTGGCTAGCCAGTTTGCTGTCTTAAGTAATCTAGGTAATTCAGATGGCTAGACAGCTGGCTAGATAGGTAGCCTATTGTTTAAGTCAGCTGGCTAGCCAGCTGACTGGCTGCTTAAGTCAGCTAGTTCTGGCTGCTGGCAACCAGTTACCTAGCTAGTTAATTCAACACAATAAATCATTTGTTTATTTAGCTGGTTAGCTAGTTTAAAAGCTAATTAAGTAAGATGGCTAGCCCTCTGGCTAGCTAGTTATTTCAGCTAGTTAAGTCAGCTGGCTAGCTAGGAAACAAGCTGCATAAGATTGCTAGTTATGTCAGCTAGCTAGCCAGTTAAGTCAGCTAGTTAAATCAGCTGGATACCTAGATAACAAGCTAGGTAGCTAGCTTGGTAAGCTAGCTATTTAAGCCAGCTGACTAGCTAGGTAGATAGCTGGTTAAGTCAGCTGGTTAAGTCAGCTTGCTAGCTAGTAAAGTCAGTGACTTAAGTCAGCTGGCAAGCCAGCTGCCTAGCTGGGTAGCTAGCTAGTTAAATCAGCTGGCTAGTCAGTTAACTAGATAGCTAAATAACCTTGTTATGTCAGCTAAATAGCCAGCTGGTTAGCTAGGTACCTGGGTAGTTAAGTCAGCTGGCAAGACAGCTGGCTAGCTAGGTAGCTAGCTAGATAAGTCAGCTGGCTATCCAGCTGGCTAGCTAGGTAGCTAGGCAGTTAGGTCTGTCAGCCAACCAGTTGGCTAGCTAGTTACGTCACCTAGTTAAGTCAGGTGGCTAGATAGTTGACTACCTAGGTAGCGAGATAGTAAGGTCAGCTGTCTAGCCCCCAGTCTTTCTAGTTACATCACCTAGTTAAGTCAGCTGGCTAGCCAGTTGGCTAGCTAGGTAGCTTGCTACTTAAGTCAGCTGGATAGACAGCTGGCTATTTAGTTAAGTCGACTAGTTAAGTCAGCTTGCTAACCAGCTGGCTAGATATATAGCAAGCTAATTAATTCAAGTGACTAGCAAGAAGGCCAGATGTTTAAGTCAGCTAGCTAAGTCAGTTGACTAGCCAGCTGTCTAGCTAGGTAGTGAGCTAGTTAAGTCCATTGGCTAGCCAGCAGTCTAGCTGATTAAGTCAGTTAGTTAAGTCAGCTGGCTAGTCACCTAGTTAGCTGGGTAGAGATCTTGTTAAGTAAGCTGTCGAGCAAACTGACTAACTAGTTACATCAGCTAGTTGAGTCAGCTGGCTACCCAGTTGGCTAGCTGGTTAAGTCAACTAGTTAAGTCAGCTGACCTGCCAGCTGGCTAGCTAGGTATCAAGCTAGTTAAGTCTGCTGGCTTGCCAGCTGGCTAACTAGTTGAGTCAGGTAGTTAATTCAGCTGGCTTCTCAGCTGTCCAGCTAGGTAGGTAGCTAGTTTAGTCTGCTGAATGGAGAGCTGGTTAGCTGAATGATTAAACTCGTTAATTCAACTGGCCAGGCAGCAGGCTAGTTAGTTAAATCAGTTACTTAAGTCAACTAGCCAGCAAGCTGGCTAGCTAGATTGCTAGCTAGATTAGCCCGCTAGTAAAGTCAACTGGCTAGCTAGGTAGCGAGCTAGTTAAGTCAGCTAGTTAAGCCAGTGGGCTAGCAGGTTAAGCCAGTTAGTTTAGTCAGCTGGCTACCCAGCTGCCTATCAGGGCTGATAACTATTAAAGTCAGCTGGCTAGCCAGCTGGCTAGCCAGCTGGCTAGCTAG
>NW_007261055.1:0-8852 GCF_000164805.1 Carlito syrichta
CAGCCACCATTCCTGTTATTAAGACAACTATTCTTGATTTACTTATCTAATTACAGCAACTAATAATTGTTAGGAACCACCCATTTTCCAAAGGTGATATTAGATTTCATTCTGAACGCCCAGGACCTCTACATCAAGGTAATCAATTAGCAGATGCCTAGAAAAAATCGGTCATGTGCCCTCTACTTGTAGATTCTTTAGTCAATCAAGCTAAGCATTCCCTAAAAATTCATCACCAAAACGCTGCAGCTTTAAGGCACCAGTTTCACATTCCAAGAGAAAAGGCTAGACAAATCATAAAAAAAATTACTTCATGTCCTATTTCTAATACCCCCCCTCCCCTCAGGAGTTAATCCCTGTGGATTGAAACCTAATGTTTTCTGGCAAATAGATGTTACTCATTTCCAAAGTTTTGGAAAATTGTAATTTCTACAAGTGACAGAGGATGAATTTTCCCATGTAATTTTAGCCTCTCCCAGACCTGTAGAAGACTAAAAATGCAGTCCAACATTTATTCTTTCTTTTTTCACAGCAGAGTATTCCTAAACTATTAAAAACTGAGAATGCTCCTGCTCATGCATCCAAAGCTTTTCAGTCGTTTTGTGCACAATTTGGCGTCTCTCATTCTACAGGAATTCCACATAATCCTCATGGTAAAACTATATTCGAGAGAGCCCATCAAACGTTAAAAAATCAAATAATTAAATTGCAGGAAGGGGAATTCCAATATAGCTCTCCCCATCATATCGTAAATCATGCCATGTTTGTAATTAATCATCTCAATTTGGACTCTCAAGTACATTCACCTATGATAAGACATTGGAGTCTTGAGAATACTGTTAAACCAATGGTAAAATGGAAAGATCTTCTTACTGGTCAATGGTTGGGGCCCGATGTCCCTTTAACATGCAGGAGAGAATATGCTTGTGTTTTTCTCCAGGACTTACCCTCACCTTTTTGGGTACAGTATCATCTAATTAGACATGTCCGGCCCCACACCCCCATCATGGTACAGTCAGACGAGACATAAATCATGCCATCAGCCTGAGTCAGATGTACATGATGAAAAGGTGTTGGCACTAAAGCTGAAATGTCTCACCATTTAACAACCACTTCCACCTCCACAAAGTCGACCGACGACATCACATCCTTTGTCCTCTTCCACTCCTCAACCCAGATGTTACCTTTGAGCAGTTTTGACTAGACAGTGCAGATCGCCCACATGGGGGCAAAGCAAGGCACTCACCCATGATGCCAAGGATCTGGTTCGCTCTCAAAACACGTCTCTCACTCCCGCTAAACTTTTTGTTGTTATGTTGGCTATTATATCATGCCAGGAGGGTTGTATTCATTTGGAAAAATCTTATTGGACGTATGTCCCAAACCCTCCAGTGTTCCAGCTTGCTACATGGGATGCTGAGATTATTACTGATTTTACTAATCATTCCTCTTTATTAGGAGGCCCCACTCTTTTTTCATCACAAGTCAAAACTGTTATTAATCATAATTTTTTTCAGGTTGTTCTAGTTCTCCTCGAATACGTTTTACTTTACCTAAAAAAGCAGTACACTCCCTTGATATTTTAGGTTGTGTAAACTCCTGTATAAAAGCTATGGTAACTGATAGCCCATCTTATCTTCCCAGAACAACAAATGACGAGAAAATTCGTTTCTTAAATTATTGATGCTTTGGGACTCTGATCTTATATTATCAATCAGGGCTCGGGAGGACCACCTGAGCCCTTCAGGTCAAGCCCTCAGGAGCCAGGAACGTGCCACCAGACCCAACCTGTCTGACTGAGAGTCCGATGACAAAAATGCATGATGATGGGCGTGTACCTGTCCCCATGGAAAGGTCAGCTCAGGCAGGGGATGCTGGAATGATCGGGAGAGGAAGGGGCCCTTCCCCCACCCTAATGTAGCAGATTGGGTGACTGTTACCTCGGCTGGACATGATGTTGCCTGACAGCCTTGATCGCTCTGTACCTGATGGCCACCCTAACTCGAGATCATCTGTTCTGTGAGCTTACATGTGTCTTTGCTGAGGACCATGATTGTGGAGGGTGGAGACAGTCCTTCTGAGACACGTGGCCAAAAGCACGGGACGGATGTTCCCAGTGGCCACCTTTGAAACATTCCACAAATGACAGGTGGGAAATTGCCTTTTCCTCTCCTATCCATGAGGGTGACACCTCGTGCTGGGTGGCAGGTGTGGTGGTGGTTGTGGTGATGGTGCTTATTATTAGGAGTCAGAATCCCAGTCTGTCACCCATGCCAAAGCGCAGGGGCACAACCACAGACACAACAAACTCCACCTGCAGGGCTCCAGTGATCCTCACTCCTCAGTTCCCCAAGTGGCTAGAACCACAGGCCTGTGCCACCATGCCCGGCTAATGTTTGGATTTATTTATGATGGCCGAGTCGAGGTCTCACCCCATGACCCAGGCTGGTGTCAGTCCCGCAGCCTCAGGCCGTCCACTTGCCTGGGACTTCGAGGGGCAGCGATGCCAGGCTGAGCTCTTTCGACCAGCCTGCGTTTGTGGTGGTCGTCGTGGCTGCTATTATTAATCTGAATTGGAGTCCCCCTGTTGCCCAGCCCAGAGCACAGAGGACTGCTCTCAGCCACTGCAGCCTCCAACAGCTGGGCTCTGGCGATCCTCTCACCACAGTCTCCTGAGTGACCATAACGAAAAGCATGTGCCACCAAGCTCAGCTCATTTCTTTGGCTACTTTTATAGTTGAGGTCTGAACAAGGTGCCCAGGCAGGTCTCCAACACGGCAGCTCAGGACATCCTCAGCCTCCCAGAGTGCTGAGAGAACAGGTGTGAGCACATGCCTCGGGCCTCCACACCCCTCTTGGGACCCCACCACGAAGTCTGCTCCCTTCTGATGACCTGGGAATCCAGAGAGGGTGACTGGAATCGTCCATCGGGCCCTCCACATGGGGAGAGGCTGCAGCATGGACATGTCTCCACCAGGGTGCCCACTCCTCCTCCTGACTTATTCCCCAGGGTGGACCCACTAGCACCTCCCAGGGAGTGCCTTGGGGAAAGGTAGGGCATGACTGTCAAACCTTCAGGGGAGCAGGGATGGCTGGGCGACTCATACCTGTCTCCTCAGCATTCAGGAAGGCAGAGACAGAAATATGGCCAGAGCCCAGGAGATCCGAACCAGGCTGAACACCATAGAAAGCCCACACCTTGACCCCAATCAAAACCCAGAAACCTTGGTTGAAGGCATACCTCTGTGGGAGGATCACCTCAGGCCCAGAGTTCAAGACCAGGCAGGAAACCAGGATGTCAATCAAATGGAAAGTCTTTGAACACAGCAGTTTGGGATTCCCATGCTGAGTGGATGACTCGATTTGGGTGATTTGAGAACAGTTTGGGCAACCTAGTGAGGAAAGAAAGAAAGAAAGAAAGAAAGAAAGAAAGAAAGAGAGAAAGAAAGAAAGAAAGAAAGAGAGAGAGAGAAAGAAAGAAAGGAAAGAAAGAACGAAATTCATTCTCTTGCAAACCTTCTGCCCTCAGTCCTTGTCCTCCCCACTGCCCTCAGTCCTTGTCCTCCCCACATGGGAAAGTCCCCCAAGCTCAGCACCTTTCTACCCCAAGCCCCCCCCATATGACTGCCCCCCCGCTATGGTGTGAGAGTTCCCAAGCCTTTCTGACTGAGTTCCTGCAGGCTATCCTCTCTGAGGTGTGAAATGTGCCCCAGGCAGGCCGACCCTCCAACTCGGCAGAAAGGATGTTCTGACAAGAAAGGAAAAGGACACACCCTTCACCTGGGGACATTTTTACCGCTCTAATACCATTTTTCCTGGCTCTCAAGACAGTCGCCCTGTGAACACACTAAACACAGTTGAGAATCTGTGATGATTCTCATATTTTTGAAGACAGGATCTGGCTCTGTGTCCCAGGATGGTGCCCGGAGACATGACCGTCATACACCGCCTGCCTCAAAATCACAGGCTCGCATGATCCTCCCTTCTCAGCCTGTGGAGTGACTGGGACGATGAGCACCTCGACCCTAGATCCCATGTTTGATTGGGTGTGGAAACGGGGTCTCCCTGCGTGTCTCAGGCTGGCCTTGGGCTGCTGGGCTTTGCCATCCTCCCACCTCAGCCTCCCAGAGTGCTGGGATTCCAAACGTGTGACGCTGCTCCAGACCTTCTGGTTCATTTTTGATTAAAGATCAAGGATGGGCCCTGGGACTTAGCCTCATCATCTTAGCACTTTAGGAAACCAAGGCCAGTGGTTAGCCCAAACCTGTGGGCTGAGACCCACCCAGGTATTTCAGTGAGATCTCATCTCTACCCTCCACCCCAAATGATCCAGGCATGGTGACACACACCTGTCATTCTGGTTCCTCAGACGGCTGGGAAAAGGCTCATGGGAACCCAGTGGGCCAAGGCTGTGGTGGCCAGAAGCAAACCACCACCCTCTAGCCTGGGCGACAGAGTGAGACTCCGACTCAACAAAAAAAAAAAAGAAAAAAAGGAAAAAAAAGAAGAGTATCCATTTTTATATGGATTTGGGATCATTGTGGACAGAGATCATTTGGGAAGGAGCCCCAGCCTTGGGCCTTGAGTTCCCTAAAGATGGTGGATTGGAAGACAATCAGGCTGTGGCTTTGGAAGGCTGAGGCAGGGGACCGCTGGAGCCCAGGATTTTGAGACCAGCCTGGACCCAGCGAGACCAAGTCATTCCCCAGAATACAAACACTGGAGTCACACTTGGTGTCGCCCACAGTTCTGGCTACATGGGATTCGGTGCCCTCTATCCCATGGCATTTCTTCACATCACCCCTGCCGACAGAACGTTTGATTCCAGGCTGGGCACCGTGACTCATGGCCATCAGCCCCACAACCTGGCAGGCCGAGGCACGGGGTGGCCTGAGCTCAGTGATCTGATAGCAGCTCGGGTGACATGACCAGACCTCGTCTCGGTGAGAGGTTCCCAAAATCTGGTCAGGCATGATGGCTCACAAAGTTCCAACTGCTCAGGGGCCATGGCAGTATTACCACCTGACTTCTGCAGGTCAAGGCCCCAGGAGCCATGATTGTGCCACTACACCCCAGTCCTGCAGATGGAGACCCCAGCAACACAAATGACGCCTCCTTCATGCATCATGATGGGCTTCCACAGTACCCCAGGGAAAGGTCCTTGTGGGAGTGGGATGATGGAGTGATCAGGAGAGGTTAGCAGCCCTTCCCATGACCGAAGGTGGAAGACAGGGTGACTGGATCCTGGGTTGGGAACAGCGTTGCTGGACTGCCTTGATCGCTCGGTGCCCAATGGCCACCTTAGGTTAGGGCCGTCTGTTCCATGAGCTCACACTCAGTTTTTCTGTGGGGCATGAATTTGGAGGGTGGACACAGGACTTCTGGGGCATGTGGCTGAAGGCACAGGATGGACGTGACCAGTGGCCACCTTTGAAACCTCCCACAAATGACAGGCTGAAAGTGCAATTTCCTCTCCCATCCCTGAGGGTGACTCCTCGTGCTAGGTGGCAGGGACGGTGGTGGTGGTTGTGGTGGTGATTTTTATTATTTAGAGTCAGAATCACTGTCTGTAAGACTGGAGTGCAAGGGCACTCTCACGGCCACAGAGGACTCCATTTGCTGGGCTCAGGTGATTCTCCAGCCTCGTTCCCCAGAGTGGCTGGAACCACAGGCTTGTGCCACCATGCCTGGATAATGTTTGAATTTATTTTTGATGAATGATACAAGGTCTTGCCCTGTGTCCCAGGCTGGTGTTGAACCCACAGTTTCCATCACTCTCCTGGGGCTCCAAAGTGCTGAGACGCCAGGTTAGTACCCTGAGCCTGGACTGTGGTCGTGGTGGTGGTTCACATTATTTTTCTGAGTCAGAGTCCCACTCTGTCGCCCAGGTCAGAGCTCTGGAGCCTGCTCTCGGGCACCACAGCCTCCACCAGCTGGGCTCTGGCAATCCTCCTGCCACAGCCTCCCAAGTGGCCAGAGCGAAATGCCTGCCCCACCAAGCTTGGCTCAATATTTTGGCTTCTTGTAGAGACGAGGTCCCGCTAAGGTGCCCAGACAGGTCTTCAACTCATGGGCTCAGGCCATCCTTTCACATTGGCCTACCAGAGCACCAGGATGATGGTGTGAGACCCAGTATCTGGCCTCCACATCACTCTCAGGGTCTACCATGAGGTCTGTCCCCTTCCATCGACTCAGGATTCTGGAGAAGGTGGAGGAATTTGCCTGCTGAGCTTGCCACAGGGGCAGTGCCTGGCACAAGAGCGTGTCTCTGCCAGGGTGCCCACCCCTCTTCTCCCCTTCTTTTCCAGGTTGTAACTGTTCGCTCCTCTCAGGGGGTGCCTAGGGGAAAGGCAGGACGTGACTCTCAAACCTTTGGTGCAGTGGGCCTGGTGGGGGGTGACTCATGCCTGTCTCCTCGGCACTGGGGAAGGCCGATATGGGAAGGTCACCAGAGCCCGGGAGCTCCAGTCCAGGTTAGACACAATAACAAGCCCCCACCTCGACCCTTATCAAAACCCAGGAAAACTTTTGTGAGGTCATGCTTTGGCGGGAGGATCGACTTTGGCAAAGAGTTCAAAAACAGGCAGGAGACTAGGATGTCGATCAAAAGGAAAGCTTGAAACGCATCAGTTTGGGAGGTCCAGGCCAAGAGGATGATCCAAGTTAGCAGGTGTGAGCACAGCCTGCGCAACCTAATGAGGAAAGAAAATAAAGACAGGAAGGAAGGAAGGAGGAAAAGAAAGAAAGAAAGAAAGAAAGAAAGAAAGAAAGAAAGAAAGAAAGAAAGAAAGAAAGAAAGAAAGAAAGAAAGAAATGCATTATTCTGCAAAACTTCTTCCCTCAGTCCTTTTCCTCCCACCTCCCCACATATGAGAGACCCCTAAGCTTGGCACCATACAGCCCCAGCACCCTAATGGCTAACCCCACTTTGCTGTGGGAGTTCACAAGGCTTCCTGGTCGGCTTCCTGACAGCTCTCCTCTACAAGGGTAGAAATGTTCCCTGGGCAGGTCGACTATCAAACTCGGCAATGAGGACCTTCCACCAAGAAAGGCCAGGGGCACATCCCTTCGCCAGGGACATTTCTTCACCCCCAATCCCATTTTTCTTGACTCTAAAGCCAGTCACCCTGTGAACATACCACATGCAGTTGGGCATCTGTTTACGATTCTGATGTTTTTGCAGAAAGGGTCTGGCTCTGTGGCCCAAGCTGTGGCCCAGGGACACGACCATTGTTCACTGCCAGTTTACAAATTGTGGACTCTGGCGCTCATACCGCCTAGGCCTCAGGAGTGACCGGGATGACCGGAACCTCGACCCCAGACCCACTGTTTAGATGGGTGCAGAAACGAGGTCTTCCTATGTGGCCTGGGCTGGCCTTGGGCTCCTGCTCTCCAGCCATCCTTCTGCCTCAGCTTCACAGAGCACTGGAATTTTAGGTGTGGACTGCCACGCCAGGCCTTCTGTTTCATTTTTGATAAAGAATTGAGTCCGAGGAGGGGTTCAACATCATCATCCCAGTGCTTTGAGAGGCCGAGACCAGCAGCCAGCCCAAGCCCACAGGCCAAGACCCGCCCGGGAATCTCGGCAAGTACTCAGTTCTACACTCCATTTCCCTCCCAGTCCGGCCAACAGAGACTCCAGTGACAAAATGACGCCTTCCACGTGTGTCACAATGATCATCCACAGCTCCCCAGTGAAAGGTCCGATTGGGCGGTGGATGATGGAGTTATTGGGAGAGGAAGGGGCCCTCCCCCCACCCGAAGATGGCAGACAGGTGACTGGAATCTGGGCTGGCTGTGGAGTTTCCAGACTGCCCTGATTGCTCTCTGCTCAATGGTTGCCCTAGCTCGGGTCCATCTGTTCTGTGAGCTCACACACGTCTTTGCTGTTGGACATGAGTGTGAGGGGTGGAGGCAGGATTTCTGTGGTGCATTGCCAAAAGCATGTGAAGGATGTGCCTGGTGGCCACCTTTGAAACCTCCCATGAATGACAGGCCGGAAAGTACATTTTCCTCTCCCATATTTGAGGGTAATTCCTCGCTCTTGGTGGTAGGGGTGGTGGTGGTGGTGGTAGTGATTATTATTTGTAGTCAGATGCCACTCTGTTGCCCAGAATGGAGCTCAGGGGCATGCTCACGGCCACTGTGGACTGCACCTACCAGGCTCAGGTGATCTTGCCTTGGCCTCCTGAATGTCTGGAACCACAGGCCTGCACCACCATGCCCAACTAATTTGGATTTTTGTATGGGCTAGATGAGGTCTCACCCAGTGTCCTGAGTTATTTTAGAATATGCAGGCTCGGACCATTCACTCTCTTGGGCCTCCAAAGTGCCGGGATGCCAGGCTGAGCCCCTGAGTCAACCTGTAGTGACCAAGAGCAAGCCACTGCCATAAAGCCCTGGTGAAGGAGTGAGACTCCAACTCAAAAAAAAAAAAGGAAAAAAGGAAAAAAAAGAAAAGCACCCATTTGTGTATGGAGTTAAGATCATCATGAACAGACAGAGATTATTTGGGAAGGAGGACCCAGCCTTGGGCCCAGAGTTCCCAAAAGACAGTGGATCGATAGACAATCAGGCTGTGGCTTTGGGAAGCTGAGGCAGGGGACTGCTGCAGCCCTGGAGTTCGAGATCAGCCTGGGCCAAGTAGTGAGACCTCGTCATTCCCTGGAAAACAAGCACTGGAATGGTGCATGATGACACACTCGGTCTCAGCTACACAGGATGTGGTGACCTCTGTCCCAGGGTGTGCTTTTGCTTCAACCCACTGACAGCATGTGCGATTACAGACTGGGTACCATGGCTCATGGCCGTCAGCCTCGTGCCCTGGGAAGCTGAGGCATGAGGCTACCTGA
>NW_007261055.1:8872-11112 GCF_000164805.1 Carlito syrichta
AGGTGTGCCCCACACTCTTGGACCATTTTATTGACTTCTAGTTGAGATGAAGTCTCACCAAGTGCCCGGGCTGATCTCAAACCCTAGCACTCTGTCCATCCTCCCACCTCGGCCTCCCAGATCACCAGGATGACAAGCTTGAGCCACTGCACCCAACCTGCCCACCCCTCTCGGGATCCACTGCAAGGACTGCTCCCTTCTGATGACCCGGGATTCTGGTGAGGACAGCCACAAGCATCCACCCAGCCCACCCCAGGGGTGTGCCTGAGGCAGGGGTGTGGCACCACCAGGGTGTCCACCTCACTCCCCAGGGTGGACCCACTCACTCCTCCCAAAGCTGTCTCAGGGGAAGGGAGGGCTTGATTCTCAAACCATCAGGAGAGCAGGGTCAGCCTGGTGACTCACGCCTGTCTCCTCGGAACTTGGGGAGGCTAAGATGGGAAGATGGCCAGAACCCAGGAGCTTGAGACCAGATTCGACACCACAGCATCCCCCAACACAAGCCCAAGCAAAACCCAGAAAACATATGATGAGTGCAGGCCTCGCTGGGAAGATCACCTCTGACCCAGAGTTTAAGAACAGGCAGGAAGACCAGAATGTCGACTAAATGGAAAGCCTGTGTTCACAGTAGTTTGGTAGGCCCAGGCTGAGACAATGGCCTGAGTTGGGCGGTTTGAGAGCAGCCAGGACAACCTAGTGAGGAATGAAAAGAAAAGAAAGAAAAGATAGTAAGAAAGAAAGAAAGAAAGAAAGAAAGAAAGAAAGAAAGAAAGAAAGAAAGAAAGAAAGAAAGAAAAGAAAGACCAAAAGACATAAAGAAAATCTAAGGCAACAAAGAAATTCTTTCACCTGAAAACCTACCCTAAGTCCTTCCCCTCTTCAACCCCCCCATATGAGGCTCTCCCAAGCTCAGAAACCTTACAGCCCCAACCACCCCAATGGATGCTGACACTTTGTGTGGGAGTTACAGAGACTCCCTGACTGGGTTCCTCTCTGACGTGAGAAATGTGTCTCACCAAGGCCAGACATCTGACTCGGCAATGAGGCCTTATGCCAAGAAAGGCCAGGGACATATTCCTTACTCGGGTATATTTCTTACCCCTAAGTCCCATTTTTTCTGGCTCTAAAGCCAGTTGCCCTTGAGCACACCATGCACAGTTGAGAATCTGTAAGATTCTGATCTTTTTGGAGAAAGGGTCTATCTCTGTGGTACAGGCTGGGCCCAGGGACACAACCGCCATTCACTGCCAGCTTCGAAATCATGGGTTCTGGTGATCTCTCCTCATCAACTTCTGTAGTGGCTGGGTGACGGTCACCATGTCCCCAGACTCCCTCTTTGAATGGGTGCAGAGGTGGGGTCTCCCTGCAAGGCCTGGGCTGGCCTTGAGCTCATGAGCTACAGCCTCCATCCTGTTTCGGTCACCCAGAGTGGTGGGATGCCAGCCGTCGGTCAGCCGCACTGGACCATCTGGTTCATCATGATGAAGGATCAAGGTCAGGCTCAGGGGATCTGCTTAATCATCTCAGCTTTTGGAGGACAGGCAAGTGGCTGGCCTGAACCCATGGGCCAAGACCCACCCAGGCAACATAGTGAGACCTCACCTCTACCCTCCATCCTAAATGAGCCAGGCGTGGTGGTACATGGCTGTCCTTCTGGCTCCTCAGAAGGTCAGTGAAAGGCTTGCCAGAGCCAGTCAGGCTGAGGCTGTAGTGACCAAGAGCAAGCCACTGCCATAAAGCCCTGGTGAAGGAGTGAGACTCTGACTAAAAAAAAAGGAAAAAAGAAAAAAAAAGAAGAGCACCCATTTGTATATGGAGTTAAGATCATCATGAACAGACAGAGATTATTTGGAAAGGAGGCCCCAGCCTTGGGCCCAGAGTTCCCAAAAGACAGTGGATCGATAGACAATCAGGCTGTGGCTTTGGGAAGCTGAGGCAGGGGACTGCTGCAGCCCTGGAGTTCGAGATCAGCCTGGGCCAAGTAGTGAGACCTCGTCGTTCCCTGGAAAACAAGCACTGGAATGGAGCATGATGACACACTCGGTCTCAGCTACACAGGATGTGGTGACCTCTGTCCCAGGGTGTGCTTTTGCTTCAACCCACTGACAGCATGTGCGATTACAGACTGGGTACCATGGCTCATGGCCGTCAGCCTCATGCCCTGGGAAGCTGAGGCGTGAGGCTACCTGAGTCCCCGGGGTCAGAGACCAGCCCGGGTGATGTGACCACACCTCGTCTTG
>NW_007261056.1:0-11001 GCF_000164805.1 Carlito syrichta
CCAGGTAGCTAACTAGTTTAAAAGCTAGTTACATCAGATGGGAAGCCAGCTGGCTCTCAAGTTATTTCAGCTAGTTAAGTCAGCTGGCAAGATTGCTTGCTAGCTAGGTAGCTTGGCAATTAAGTCAGCTGGCTAGCCAGCTGGCTAGCTAGTTAAGTCAGCTGGTTAATTCAGTTTGATAGGCAGCTTGATAGCTTGGTAGCTAACTAATTATGTCAGCTGTGTAGCCAGCTTGCTAGATAGTGAAGTCACCTAGTTAAGTCAGCTGACTAGTCTGCTGGCTAGCTAGGTAGCTTGTTATTTAAGTCAGTTGGATAGAAACCTGGACAGCTTGATAAGTCACCTAGTTAATTCAGCTGGATAGTCAGCTGGCTATCTATGAAACAAACTAGTCAATTCAACTGACTAGAAAGCAGGCCAGCTAGTTAAGACAGCTTGTTAAGTCAGCTGGCTAGCCAGGTGGCTAGCTAGGTAGGGACCTAGTTAAGTAAGTTGGCTATCCAGCTGACTAGCTTATTAGTTCAGCTAGTTAAGTCAGCTGGCTATCCAGGTGTCTAGAGATTTATAGAGCCAGTTAAGTCAGCTGTCTAGCCAGCTGGATAACTACTTAAATTAGCCAGTTTAGTCACCTGACTTGCCAGCTGCCTAGCTCGTTAATCAACTAGTTAATTCAGCTGACAAAACAGGTGGCTAGCTAGTTAAGTCACCACATTAAGTCAGTTGGCTAGTCGCTCACTAGCTAGTTAAAAAGCTAGTTAAGTCAGATGGCTAGGACAGCTGGATAGTTAATTATTTCAGCTAGTTAAGTCAGCTGTCTAGCTAGGTAACTAGCTAGTTAACTCAGTTGACTAGCCACTTGGCTAGCTAGTGATGTCACCTAGTTAAGTCAGTTGGCTAACCAGCTAGCTAACGAGTTGTCATGTAGTTGAGGCAGCTGGCTAGCTGGTTAAATCAGCTAGTTAATTCAGTGGTTACCCATCTGGCTAACTACGTAGATAGCTAGTTAAGTTATCTGGCTAACCAGCTGGCTTGCTGGTTAAATCAGCTAGTTAAGTCAGCGGGCTAGCCATCTGGCTAGGTAGGTAGCTAGCTAAGTCTGCTGGCTAGCCGGCTGGCTAGCTAGTTAAGTCAGTGAGTTAAGTGAGCTGGGTAGCCAGCTGGTTAGTGAGGTGACTACCCAGTTAATCCAGTTGGCTAGTCAGATGGCTATCTAGTTAAGTCAGCTAGTTAAGTCAGCTGTTTCATGGGCTGGATAGCTAGCTGGCAGGGAAGTTAAGACGATTGGTTAGCAGGCAGGTCAGTTAGGTGGCCAGGTAGTTAAGCCAGTTGGCTAGCCGGCTGACCAGCATATTGACTGGCTTGTTAAGCAGACTGACTATCTGACTGTCCAGGAAACTGGCTGGCTATTTAAGCCGACTGGCAAGCCTGCTGGCCAGCCCACTAGCTAGCTAGCCAGCTGCCTAGCCAAATAACCAGCCAGGTAGCTAGCTAGTTAAGCCAGCTGGCTAGCAATCTAGCCAACCAGGTACATAGGTAGTTACATTAGCTGGCTAGCCATCTAGCCAGTCAACTAGCTAGTCAACTAGTTTAGTCAGCTAGCCAGCCAACTAGCAAGTTAAGCCAGCTAGCAAGTCAGCTAACTATTCAGCTAGCTAAAGTCAGGTTGCTAGTCACGTTGCTAGTCAGCTAGCTAGTTAAGTCAGCTAGCTAGCCTGCTAGATTATCAGCTAGATAACTAAGTCAGCTAGCCAGCTAACTAGGCAGTTAGCTAGCTAGTTAAGTCAGTTAGTCAGCCAACTAGCAAGTTAAGCCAGCTAGCAAGTCAGCTAACTTTTCAGCTAGCTAAAGTTAGGGAGCTTGTCATGTTGCTAATCAGCTAGCTAGTTAAGTCAGCTACCTAGTCTGCTAGCTTATCAGCTAGATAATTAAGTCAGCTAACCAGCTAACTAACCAGTTAGCTAGCTAGTTAAGTCAGCTAGTTAGACAGCTATATAGATTGCTTGTTAGCTAGTTATGTCAGGGAGATAGCCAGCTAGCTAGTCAGCTAGCTAGTTAAGTCAGGTAGCATATCAGCTACTTACTTAGCTAACTAGTCAGCTACCAACTCAGATGGTTAGCTATCTAGTGAGCTCACTCTCTTTCCATCAGGTCAGCTTACTAGTTGGCTTGCTTGCCTGCCAACCAGTCAGCTAACCTGTTGGCTCACTCTCCAGCCAACAGGTCACCAACTTATGGCTCACTCACAGGCCAACAGGACAGCTAACTAGTCAGCTTGCTTGACAGCTGACTTATTAAATCAGCTCACAAGTTGGCTCGCCCGCCAGCCAACTAATTAAGGCAGCTCACTCGTCGGCTCACTTGCCAGCCAACTAGTTCAGTCAGTTCACATGTCTGCTCACTTGTTGGATGACCAGTTAAATCTTCTGAACAGTCGATTCTCTTGCAAGTTGACTAAAGTCAGCTGACCAGTCAGCTCACTTTCTGGCTACAAGTTAAGTCAGCTGACCAGTCAGCTGACTCTCTGGCTGACTAGTTAAGTTGCTGACCAGTCGGCTCACTTGCTGACCGAGTAGTTAAATCAGCTGACCAGCCGGCTCACTCGCCAGCTGACAACTTAAGTCAGCTCACCTGTCGGCTCACATGCTGGCCGACTAGTGAAGTCAACTAACCAGTCAGTCAACGAGCCACCAACCTAGTTAAGTCAGCTAATCAATCGGCTGACTAGTCGACCAACTTGTCAGCTGACAAGTTAGCTCAGCTAACAATTTGGCAGACTAGTTAGGTGAGCTAACTAGTTGGACAACTTGTCAGCCAACTAGTTAGGTGACCACACCTTCAGGCAACTAGTTAACCTTGCTAAATAGTGAGCCAACTCGTCAGTCAAATAGTTAACCCAGCTAACTAGGCGACCGACTAGTAGGCCGACTTCTTATGCCAGTTCACAATTCGGCCGAGTAGTCAGGCAATGTGTTAAACTAGCTAAGTAGTCGGCGATTCATCAGCCAAGTTAAGTCACCTAGCTAACTCGTTAACCAACTATTTAAATCAACTAGTTAACTCGTTCACCAAAAAGTTAAAAGAGTTAGCTAACTCATTAACCAACTCGTTAAGCAAGCTAGCTATCTTGTTAACCAACTAGTTTTGTCAGCTAGCTAAGTCAGCAAGCTAGCAAGCTAACTAACTAAGTCTGCTAGCTAAGTAAGCTAGCTCACTAGTGAGTTAAATATTTAAGTCAGCTACTTAAGTCAGCTGGTTAACTAGTTAGCTAATTATTAAATCAACTAGTTATTCAGCTAGTTAAAGAGATAGGTAACTATATACTTCAGTTAGTTCAGAAAGCTAGATAACTAGTTAAGTCAACTAGTTAAGTCAGCTATCTAAGTAATTAAGACAGCTATCTAAGTCAGCTAGTTAACTTTGTTTTCTAATTTAGTCAGCTGGTTAAGACAGCTAGCTAGCTAGTTAGATAACAGGTTAAGTCAGCAGTTTGAGTCAGGTAGTTAGCTAGTTAACTAATGGGTTAAGTCAGCTGGTTCAGTAAGCTAGCTAGCAAGTCAGCAAAGGTTGAGTCAGCTGGTTGAGTAGGCTAGCTAGCTAGTTAGCTAGCAAGATAAGACAGCTGGCTAAGTCAGCTATCTAGCTCTTTAGCTAACGAGTTATGGCAGATGATTAAGTCAGCAAGCTAGCACGTTAGATATCGAGCAAGCTTACTAGTTTGTTAGCTAGTTGTCAGCTAGCTAGCTAGGCCGCTAACTATTTAAGTAAGCTTGTTAACTTGGTGGCTAGCTGGTTAGCTAACTACTTAAGTCAGTTGGCAAGCTAGGTAGCTAGAAAGTTAGCTAACTATTTAAGTCACCTGGACAGCTAGGTACCAAGCTAGGTACCTCAGCTTGTTAAGTCAGTTGGCTACCCAGCTGTCTAGCAAGGTAGCCAGCTAGTTAAGTCAGTTGGCTAGCCAGCTGGCTAGCTGGTTAATTCAGCTAGTTAAGATAGCTGCTTAAGCAAATGGCAAGGGAGGTAGCTAGCAAGTAAAGACAAATAGATTGCTACCTGGCTAGCTAGATATGTCAGCGAGTTATGTCAGCTGACTAGTCAACTGGCTAGTTGGTTAAGTCAGCTAGTTTAGTCAGCTGTCTAGCCTGCTGGCTATGTAGGTAACTAGCTAGATGAGTCAGTTTGTTAGCCAGCAGGCTAGCTGTTTAAGTCAGCTAGTTAAGTCAGCTGGCTAGCCTGTTGGCTAGGTAGGTAGCTAGATAGTTAAGTGAGCTGGTTAGCCAGCTTCTTGCTTAATTAAGCTAGGTAAGTCAGTTGGCTAGCCAGTTGTCTAGATAGGTAGCCAGCTAGTTAATTCAGCTGGCTGGCCAGGTGACTAGCTGGTTAAGTCAGCTAGTTAACTCAGCTGGCAACCAATTGGCTAGCTAGTTAAGTCAGCACATTAAGTCAGTTGGCTATCCAGCTGGTTAGCTAGTGAGAGGGCATGGACCATGATTATTATTATAAGCTTAAACCGAAAGTCATAATCATACTACATTAATAGTTAATCAGTTAAAAAGCAATAGCACAGCCATTTCAGCTCATAAGGCTTTCAGCAAACTGCAGCTTGCAGGTGCTTGCAGTTTCAGAAGAAGTCAGCCTCAGTTACGGGTAAAACCACGAATTATAGCTACCCCTTACCACTAACATCCCCCAGTGACAGCCAAGTAATGAAAGGTTATCTGCAAAAATTTCCAAATGTCTCAGCAACCTCCCCAGTTGACAGACCATGGTTAACCTAAGGTCGGCTAGAACCATAAGGGCCAATCAAGTACCAAGGACTCTGGAAATCCCCCGCTATGCTCCCTCCCTTCTGTAACTGCAATAAAAACTGCTTTATTTGAAGAGCTCAGGGCCTCTGTGTGAGCTTGGTTGCACCGGCTGCCAGCAGAGGTCCAGGCTCGAGCTTGTGAAATAAAAACCCTTTTGAAATTTCATCGGAATTGTCTCTTGGTGGTCTCTCGTATCGAACTCTTGGCCACAACATTTGGGGGCTGGTCCAGGAACCCAGAGACCCCCGAGACCCCAGTCCGGAGGGTCTTCAGGCCGGCACTTGGTAAGTCGCTCCCAGGTAAGTGCGCTTGTGTTCAGTATCTTGGGTGGAGCTCCACACTTCTGTTCTCTGTTCTGAGGTCGGCATTGGCTAGGTGGACGCACTGGCAGGCTTCCGACCAGGGCTTGTGGGAGACGTCCCACAACCCTGTCCGGAAGACGAGGTCTTCATCTGTGGGGAAGGACAGAGTCTTCGACGATCTGTCTCACCCCTAGCTTCCTTTCAGATCTGTTTTCATTGCCGCTATTGTTTGCCTTTCATCATTTTCTTGTGTGTCTTTTTAATTGTGTTTGTTGTGACGTTAGTACTGACAAGTGAGATGGGACAGACGCAGGTGACACCGTTAACTCTTATGGCTGATCATTTTCCAGAGCTGAAGGAGAGGGCACACAATCTGAGCGTGGAAATACACAAGAAGAAATTTCGGGACTTGTGTGCCTCTGAATGGCCCACCTTTAATGTGGGCTGGCCACGAGAAGGGACTTTCCTAACAAGTGTTCTTTTACAGGTTAAGAGCATCAGCCTTCAGAAAGGCTCCCAGGGACACCCAGACCAACTGCCTTATATACTGGTCTGGAAAGATGTACTGGAATCCCCACCCCCTTGCGTAAAACCCTACCTTCCTACCACAACCCAAACGTTGAAAGTGCTTGCCTTGCAGGAAAGGAGGATGGAACCTCTGTTGCCCCCGGGAGGTGAGCCGTCGCAGTCCCAGGAGAAGCTGAACCCCTTCCATAAGTTGTCAAAGAATCCCTTTTACCCAGTTCTCCCGGACTACAATGCAGAAGAAATGATCTTCCCCCCATGCCAATTAGCTCCCCCAAGGCCCTGAGCTCCACCGGCGCCACAACCCCAAAACACTGCTGCTGAAGCAGGTCCAGGGGTAGCTGGGGATAGAAGACAGAAGGGGGAGGTGGACGGGCCGGCCACAGGGACTCGAAGAAGAGTTGCCAGGGGGGTAAGCCCCAGAATAGGGGCTGCGGACTTCACGGTGGTCCTACCATTGAGAGTGGCCGGGCCTCTGGATGAGGCTGGAAACCAGCCTATGCACTATTGGCCGTTTTCTACTAGTGATTTATATAATTGGAAAACGCAAACAGCCACCTTTTCTGAGAATCCTAGGGGCCTAATTAACTTGCTGGAAAGTGTTCTTTTTACCTACCAGCCCACTTGGGATGATTGCCAGATGTTGTTGCAAGTGTTATTCACCACTGAGCAGAAGGAAAGAATTCAGACCGAGGCTAGGAAGCAGGTTCTGGGAGTCGATGGGCAGCCCACTACCAACCCGGACCTGATAAATGCAGCCTTCCCTCTTTCCCAACCCGGATGGGACTTTAACACAGCAGAAGGTAAGGAGAAGCTCCAGGTCTATCACCAAGCTCTGATGGCAGGTCTCTGGGCAGCTGCTCGCAAGCCCACTAATCTGGCTAAGGTATATAACATAAGACAGGAGAAGGACGAAAGTCCAGCTGCATTCTTGGAGTGTATTACGGAAGCTTTCCGTCAATACACCCCAATGGATCCAGAGGCGCCTGAAACCAAGGCAGCTGTGATCATGGCGTTCGTCAATCAGGCGGCACCAGATATAAAAAGGAAGCTACAGAAAGTAGAGAGATTAGGGGAAAAGAGTTTACAGGACTTACTAGAAGTAGCAGAAAAAGTTTATAACAATAGAGAGAGTCAGGAAGACCGGCAGGGTAGGCACAGTGACAAACAAATCAAGAGGCTGGCAAAAATCCTCTTAGCTGCCACTGCCCAGTATCCTAATGAAAAGCAGAAGTGGTTAAAGAAAGGCTGCTGAGACTGACAACAAGCTGGGAAGTTCCCAGTCCGATTGCCCCAAGGTAAGAACAAATCAGTGCTTCTACTGTAAGGAGGAAGGACACTTCATAAAAAATTGCCCCAAGCGCCCTCCTCTTCCTGAAGACAAAGTGACTGTACTTGTAACTGAATAGGGGGGTCAGGCCTCGGTTTCCCCCCTGAACCCCAGGTAACCTTGGAGGTAGGGGGAAAACCTATGACTTTTCATGTGGATACGGGGGCGGAGCGATCAGAATTACTGAAATCCCAAGGCCCTCTTTCAAACAAAATATCATGGGTTCAGGGAGCTAATGAAATAAGACCAGCACACTGGACCACTAAAAGAACAGTAAATTTAAGCACGGGTACGGTTGACCACAAGTTCTTAGTTCTTCCTGATTGCCCGTACCCTTTATTTAGAAGAGATCTGCTAACCAAAGTGGAGGCAAATATTAGTTTCCGGTCGGATGGGGCAATTGTAACGGATTCGATTGGGAGCCCCCTGCAAATTTTGACTGTTAAATTACAAGATGAGTACAGACTATGCCAAACTCCTAACTCAGAAATTACACCGGAAATGCAAGACTGGCTCCGGGAAATTCCCCTAGCATGGGCAGAGACTGGGGGAATAGGGCTGGCTGGCCAGACATAGACCAGCAGTGTTTGTGGAGTTAAAACCCGGAGCGGACCCGGTTTGAGTCCTTCAATATCCGATCTCTGTGGAGGCACGAAATGGGATAACTCCCCACATACGACACCTACTGGACGGAGGGATACTGCGACCCTGTCAGTCCGCATGGAATACACCTTTATTACCAGTGCGAAAGCCCAACTCCACTGACTACGGGCCAGTACAGGACTTGCGGGAAGTAAACTGTCAGGTGATGGACATACATCCCACAGTCCCTAACCCCTATACCCTCCTTACTGCCCTGGCCCCGGATAAGGTATGGTATATGGTGTTGGATTTGAAAGATGCCTTTTTCAGCCTGCCGCTGGCCCCACGAAGCCAAGACATCTTTGCCTTCGAATGGCTGGACCCAGAAAGGGGTATCAGTGGGCAACTCACCTGGACCCGGCTTCCTCAAGGATTCAAAAATTCCCCTACCATCTTCGATGAAGCCCTACATGAAGACTTGGGTGAGTTCCGTATTAAGCACCCCGCTTTAACCCTGTTACAGTATGTGGATGACATTTTGCTGGCCACTGAAAACCGAGACGCATGCCTGGAAGGCACCAGAGATCTGCTACAGGTACTGAGTGTCCTGGGTTACCGAACCTCAGTGAAAAAGGCACAGATTTGTCAAACTGAGGTAAGCTACCTAGGCTACAAACTGAAAAATGGACAAAGATGGTTAACGGACGCCCGTAAGGAAACGGTGCTGAAAATCCCGCAACCACAAACTGTACGACAGGTACATGAGTTCTTGGGGTTGGCTGGCTTCTGCCGCCTATGGATTCCAGGATTTGCGGAGCTTGCCTGGCCATTATATGAAGCCACCAAAAACAAGTCCGACCTTGTATGGATGGAGGACATGGACAAATCTTTCAAAACTCTTAAACAAGCACTCGTCTCAGCTCCAGCCCTGGGGCTGCCAGATTTGACTAAACCTTTTTTCTTGTTTGTTGACGAGTTTAGGGGAATAGCCAAGGGAGTGCTGTTGCAACAAATTGGACCATGGAAAAGGCTGGTAGCATACCTGTCTAAAAAACTAGACCCGGTGGCTGCTGGGTGGCCCCCATGTCTGCGAATCATTGCAGCAGTAGCCACTATGGTCAAGGATGCTGATAAAATTGCCATGGGAAAAGAATTACATATCACCGCTCCTCATGCCATTGAAGGCATCCTGAAAATTATGCCACTGATCAGTGGATCAGTAATGCCCGGTTAACTTATTATCAAGGCCTCCTATTAAATCCAGTTAGAATTCTGTTCCAGGTTCCGGCTACTTTAAACCCAGCCACCCTGTTGCCCAACCCAGATGAGGAAAGTCCCTTGCACGACTGCCAAGACATCCTGGTGCAAGTCCATGGGACATGGGAAGACCTCCAAGACCAGCCTCTAGCTGATGCTGATGAAACTTGGTACACAGATGGTAGCAGTTTTGTGCAGGATGGGACCAGGTATGCTGGGGCATCAGTGACTACAGAAACTAAGACTTTATGGGCAGCGCCACTTGCGGCTGGGACCTCGGCACAGCGGGCCAAGCTCATAGCCCTCACAAAGGCCCTAACAATGGGAAAAGGACAAAAAATAAATGTTTATACTGACAGCAGGTATGCATTTGCAACCGCACACATTCATGGGGCCATCTATAAAGAAAGAGGGCTCTTAACGGCAGAGGGAAAAGCTATCAAAAATAAAACTGAAATTCTTAAGTTATTACAGACACTCTGGTTACCTAAAGCCCTGGCCATAATGCATTGCGTGGGGCATCAGAAGGATGACATGCCAATTGCGCAAGGAAACCGGTTGGTGGACGCTGAGGCCAAAAAGGCAGCCCTTTCCGTGGACCATGTCTTAGTGACCACACTGCCAGACCCTGGGCCACCGAATCTACCCGAGAGCCCCAATTACACCGAAGAAGACTTAAAATGGATAAATTAACAACCTGGAGTTATGTTTTCAGATGGCTGGTGGTGGATCCAACACTGGGACGAGGAGCCCCACCAATGGGACGTCATGCTTCCAGAATGATTGGGTCAACGGCTGCTTATAAAAATGCACCGAAGCACCCACCTATGGGCTAGAAAGATGGAACAATTAATACGCCATGCAAAAATAATCATACCCAGTGCCCACCGGGAAATTGAACAAATTGTAAACAAATGTCAGACGTGCAAGATTGTAAATGCAGCGACCCCAAAACAGAATCCGGGCACCAGACTTCGAGGAAACAGGCCAGGAGCTTACTGGGAAGTGGACTTCACTGAGGTAAAACCAGGAAAATAGGGATACAGGTATTTATTAGTATTTGTAAACACTTTTTCAGGTTGGACAGAGGCATTCCCAACCAAGAACGAGATGGCGCAAATAGTAGCCAAGAAGCTCTTAGAAGATTTAATGCCTAGGTATGGATTTCCAGTTCAGATTGGGTCAGACAACGGCCCTAGCTTCATTTCCAAGGTAATACAAGGGGTAGCCCAAGCACTGGGGGCGGATTGGAAACTACATTGTGCATATAGACCCCAGAGTTCGGGTCAGGTAGAGAGAATGAATAGAACCCTAAAAGAGACCTTAACTAAATTGGTCCGGGAGACTGGCGGGGACTGGGTGACTCTCCTCCCCTTTGTGCTATATAAGGTGCGCAATTCACCCTATAAGCTAGGGTTTACTCCTTTTGAAATTATGTTCAGAGTACCCCCACCTATTGTAGCTAACCTTAAATCAGAGTACCCCCACCTATTGTAGCTAACCTTAAATCAGAATTGTTAATTGATATAGATGATCAAAAACTCCTTTTGTCCCTCCAAATCCTACAAAGGGTCCATGAGCAGGTGTGGCCCAAATTAAAGGCCCTTTATGAAACTGGACCGCCACCAACTCCTCACAACTACAGACCGGGGGACTGAGTGTACGTCCGATGGCACCAACACGAGACTCTGCAACCACAGTGGAAAGGACCCTACGTCATGATCCTGTCCAGGTAGAAAGCATTGCATATTGGATCCACCATACCCACGTCAAACCGGCTGACATCCCTGCTGTGCTGAAAGACTACACACCCAAATGGAGCAGCCAACTAGACAAGGACAATCCTCTAAAGCTAAGACTGCATCATATCTCCTCTCCCTCTATTTCCTCCTGACGGGGCTGAAATCCCTATGCGCAGCCCCTAACCCCCACCAACCTGCAAATTTAACCTGGCAGGTTATAGATCTCTCCACAAACAATATTATCTGGCAAGCCTCGAAAATAACCCCCCAGAACACCTAGTTCCCTGTCATAACGGGGGATCTAACTCATTTCTATCACATTGCCGCTATGCAACGAAAGCTAACCCAGAGAGGCACTAGCGGCAGGTACTGGTATTTTTATGTATGTCCAGGGCATGATAAGATCCCAAATTGCAACAACCCCTAATCAATATTATTGCCTAAGCTGGTCCTGTGTC
>NW_007261056.1:11021-15224 GCF_000164805.1 Carlito syrichta
CCCCCAACTTCTATAACCAGTATAATCCTACCCAAGGTGAATTCTGCAATCCTATAACAATAAGTTTCACAAAAGAAGGTAAAAATGCTCGGAATGGGAAACGGGAAAAGTATGGGGACTCAGAGTATACAGCGCAGGGGCTGGGGACCCCGGAACTATTTTTATGATAAAATTAACTATAACTCAGAACCCCCGAGTGGCCATCGGGCCTAACCCAATACTTGTTCCAAACCCAAAACTGCTGTCGCCACGCACTAATCCCAATCCCGAAAAAACAACAACAAACCCACCTGAATGGGTAAATCCTTTAAATAAGTCTAACTCACAGCTAATATATAGGCCTCCCATGCATCCCTTATGGAACTTACTTACCCAAGCTTATACATTCCTAAATACCAGCCGACCGGAATTTACTCAGTCCTGCTGGTTGTGGTATAACCTTCAGCCCCCATATTATGAAGGGATTGCAATGATAAGAAATCATACAACTGCACTTAACTCCAACTCCTGTAGATGGCAGCCAGCGACACAAGGTCTCTCCCTCCAATCAGTGACCGGCCAGGGGTTATGTATAGGATGCCCCGCATTAAAATTCCAATCCTTATGTAATGTCACGCTGCCCGTGACCAGTCCAGACTATCACTTGGCCCCTAAGGAAGGATGGTGGGTATGCACCACGGGCTTAACCCCCTGTTTCCACGGACATGTCTTAAACCAAACTCAGGGAGGATTTTGTGTGTTGGTCCAACTACTTCCCAAAATTCTCTACCACACTAATGAAGAAATACTCCAATGATATGCCACCCGCACCCATCAAAAACAGAAAAGGGAACCGGTCACTGCAATAACCCTAGCAGTCCTCTTTGGACTTGGACTGGCAGACACAGGGACAGGTATAGCCTCCCTAGCCATGCAGGGCCGCCAATACGACAGCCTTAGAGCTGCCATAGACCTGGACATCGAAAGAATAGAAACTTCCATTTCCCATCTCCAAGACTCTTTAACCTCCCTATCCGAAGTAGTCTTGCAAAACCCTAGGGGACTAGATTTAGTGTTCCTGCACCAAGGTGGACTGTGCGCCGCATTAGGGGAAGAATGTTGTTTCTATGCAGATCATTCGGGAGTTGTAAAGGAGTCCATGGCCAAAGTCCACGAGGGCTTAGCTAAACGGAAATTAGAACGGGAACAAAAACAAGGGTGGTTTGAAAGTTGGTTTAATCAGTCTCCGTGGTTAACTATCTTATTGTCCACTATAGCAGGATCCCTGCTAATCCTTCTGTTATTGCTTACTTTTGGCCCCTGCATATTAAATAAATTAATAGCCTTTATAAAAGCCAGAATTAGCACAGTGCAACTCATGGTCCTCAGGCAGCAATATGAGCAGGTACCCCTAGATACCTTAACCCTAAGAATCCAAGATTGAATTCACCCCATTCTCATGACAAGGGGGGAATGAGAGGGCGTGGACCATGATTATTATTATAAGCTTAAACAGAAAGGCGTAATCATACTATATTATTAGTTATCACTTAAAAAGCAATAGCACAGCCATTTCAGCTCATAAAGCTTTCAGCAAACCACAGCTTGCAGGTGCTTGCAATTTCAGAAGAAGTCAGCCTCAGTTACGGGTAAAACCACTAATTATAGCTTCCCCTTACCACTAACATTCCCCAGTGACAGCCAAGTAATGAAAGGTTATCTGCAAAAATTTCCAAATGTCTCAGCAACCTCCCCAGTTGACAGATCGTGGTTAACCTAAGGTCGGCTAGAACCACAAGGGCCAATCAAGTACCAAGGACTCTGGAAATCCTCTGCTATGCTCCCTCCCTTCTGTAACCGCAATAAAAACTGCTTATTTGAAGTGCTCAGGGCCTCTGTGTGAGCTCGGTTGCACCGGCTGCCAGCAGAGGTCTAGGCTCGAGCTTGCGAAATAAAAACCCTTTTGAAATTTCATCAGAATTGACTCTTGGTGGTCTCTCGGATCGAACTCTTAGCCACAACACTAGTTATAAAGCTAGTTAACTGAGATGGCTAACAATGTGGCTAGCTAGTTATTTCAGCTAGTTAAGTCAGCTGGCTAGCTAGGAAGTCAGCTATATAAGTTAACAAGCTATGTCAGCTAGCTAGATATTTAAGTCAGCTAGTTAAGAGAGCTGGCCAGCAAGATAATTAGCTACATAGCTAGCTAGTTATGACAGCTAGTTAAGCTAGCTGGCTAGCTAGGAAAATAGCTGGTTACGCCAGCTAGTTAAGTCAGCTTGCTAGCTAGTTAAGTGAGTGAGTTAATTCAGCTGACTAACCAGCTTCCTAGCTGGGTAGCTAGCTACTTAAGTCAGCTGGCTAACCAGTTAGCTAGATAGTTTAGCAACCTAGTTTTGTCAGCTCACTAGCCAGCTGGTTAGCTAGGTAGCTAGGTAGTTAAGTCAGCTGGCAAGCCAGTGGGCTATATAGGTAGCTAACTAGTTAAGTCAGCTGACTATCCAGCTTGCTAGCTAGGTAGCTAGGTAGTTACGTTAGCCTGCTAGCCAGCTGGCTATCTGGTTAAGTCACCTAGTTAAGTCAACTGGTTAGCCAGCTGGCTAACTAGGTAGCTAGATAATTAAGTCAGCTGTCTATCCCACTGGCTAGCTAGTTAAGCCACACAGTTCAGTCAGCTGGTTGTCTATCTGACTAGCTAGGTATCTTGCTATTTAAGTCAGCTGACTAGATGAGTGGCTAGCTTGTTAAGTCACCTAGTAAAGTCAGCTGTTTAGCCAGCAAGCTAGATATATAGCAAGCTAGTTAATTCAGCTGACCAGCAAGCAGGTCAGCTATTTAAGTCAGCTAGTTAAATCAGCTGGCTAGTCAGCTGGCTAGCTAGGTAGTGAGGTAGTTAAGTCAGTTGGCTAGTCAGCTCGCTAGCTAATTAAGTCAGGTAGTTGTCTGCTGACTAGCTAGCTAACTAGCTCGGTAGAGAGCTAGTTACATCAGCTGGCTAGCCAGCTGTCTAACTATTTAAATCAGCAGGTTGTGCCAGCTGGCTAGTTGGTTAAGTCAGCTAGTTAAGTCAGCTGGTCAGCCAGCTGACAAGCTAGGTAGCAAACTAGTTAAGTCAGCTGTCTAGCCAGTTGGCTAACTAGTTACGTCAGCTAGTTAGTTCACCTGGCTTCCCAGCCGGCTAGCTAGGTAACTAGCTAGTTAAATCAGCTGGCTAGACAGCTGGCTAGCTGGTTAAGTCAGCTACTTAATTCAGCTGGACAGCCAGCTTGCTAGCTAGTGAAGTCAGCTAGTTAAATCAACTGGGTAGCTAGTTGTTAGTTAGTTAAGCCAGCTGGCTAATCAGCTGCCTAGTACGGTAACTAGATAGTTAAATCAGCTGGGTAGCCAGCTGGCTAGCACGTTAAGTCACGTTGTTAAGATAACTCACTGGCCAGATGGTTAGCTACGTAGTGAGGAAGTTAAGTCAGCTGGCAAGCCAGCGGACTCTGTAGGTAGGCAGCTAGTTAAGTCTGCTGGCTAGCCAGCTAGCTACTTCGTTAAGCCAGCTAATTAAGTCAGCTGACTAGGCTACTGGCTAGAGAGGTAGCTAGGAAAATAAGTAAGCTGGCAGGCCAGCTGGCCATCTATTTGAGTCAGCTAGTTTAGCCAGCTGGCTAACCAGCTTGCTAGCTAGTTAAGACTGCCTTTGATGCCAGTTGTCTAGCCAGCTGGCTAGCTAGTTAAAAAGCTTGTTACCTCAGATGGATAGTCAGCTGGCTTGCTAGACATTTCAACAAGTTAAATCAACTGCCTTGCTAGGTAGCAAGCTGGTTAAATCAGCTTGATATGTCAGCTAGCTAGCTAGTTAATTCAGCTAGTTAAGTCAGCTAGGTATATGATAGCTAGCTAGGTAGCCAGCAAGTTAAATCAGCTAGTTAAATCAGCTGGCTACCTAGGTAGCTAGCTAGTTAAGTCATCTAGTTAAGTAATCTGGCTAGCTTGTTAAGTCAGTTAGTTAAGTCAGCTTGCTAGCCAGCTGCCAAAAAGAATGGCTAGCTTTAAGTCAGCTGGCTATCCAGCTGGCTAGCTATATAATTCTCCTTGTTAAGTCAGCTCGCTTGTCAGCAGGTTAGCTAGGTAGTTACCTAGTTAAGAAAGACGGCATGCTAGAGGGAAATGTATGTTGGTAGCTAATTAAGTCAGCTTGCTAGTTCTCTGGAGTCTAGTTACGTCAGCTACTTAGTG
>NW_007261057.1:0-778 GCF_000164805.1 Carlito syrichta
AAAAGAGAAAGATTGGGTGACTACCACTCCCCTGCTCCTCACTAATATCCCAAAGTGTCTTTTAGAGCATCCCTCTCTCCCAAGGTTTTCTCTGTAAGCATAACAAGATTCCCATCTCTGCTCCAGCATTACCAGTTAGTTGGGGGTAATAATAAACTTTCTCTTAACCAGAGTTCTCCAAAACAGCTTTCTCTCCACAAGTTCAGAAATGCAATTTTTTTCATATTATATCTAAAATTTATCTGTCTCTGATTGATTTTGACTCTTGATAATTTCATATCACTAACTTCATCTTCTCATAGAATTTTCTCTTAGGACTAAGGTCAACATGCAAATTCCTATTATCTGATTTAAAATGCTCAAGAGGCCAGAAGAGTATACAACACAAAAGCTGGTGACTTCTGAATTCCAGCTACTCTGTGATTCCTGCTGTGAGACTGGATGGAGCAACTTTCTCCCCTGTGTTCTGAGGGCTGGAATTTCACACTTCCATATTGCTTTCATATTGGCCTGGAGGAACCCTTGGAGAGATTCCACTCTGTTTGTTGTGCTGAGAGGGGATCATGGGGAGCTCAAGCCAGGAATGCATTCATAGACCCCTTCTCCCTAGAGATTTTTAAGGGTTTAAATGTGAAATAACTATTAATTGACCTAATAATAAGATTTATCTCTACAATGGGATAATGTGATGTGAATGTTTGTTCCTTGAAAAACTACCTTGAAACATAATCCCCAATGTGACAGTATTCAGAAATGGGATCTTTAAGAGGTGACTGGG
>NW_007261057.1:1491-6768 GCF_000164805.1 Carlito syrichta
CCTCCATGGTCTGAGGGACAGTGAACTGGCCACCTGTTTTAAAAGTTTGAGGACTCCTGCTCTACAGTCTCTGGCCACAAAGCCAGGCCAATATTTATCTATTTATTTATTTAGGAGACAAGGACTCCCCTTATTTCCTTTCTAGAGTGGGTGATCCCAGTCAAAGGACTCCCTTTGTTACCTTTCTGCAGTGGGTGATTCCAGGTCACTGCAGCCTCCAACTCCTGAATTCAAGTGATTCTTTTATCTCAGTGTCCTAGTAGCTAGGACTACAGGTGGGTGCCACCACATCCAGTTAGGATTTATTATTATTATTATTACTTAGTTGAGGGAAGTCTCACATGTATTACCCAGGCTGGTCTCAAGTTCCCAGGAGCAATCTTGCTGCATCAGCCTCGCAAAGTGCAGGATTATCAGATGTGAGTCACTGCACCTGGCCTAACTTTTTTTTCATTTTCATAGAGATGAGTTCTCAAGCAGTCATCTCATCTCAGCCTTCCAAAGTGCTGAGATTACAAGTCTGAGCCAGAACGCTTAGCCAGAATTAATTGTTGAAAAGAGCTTAGAATAGGCAAGGCAGCTTATGTCTATAATACCAGCACTTTGTGAGACCAAGATAGGAGTTTAAGTTGGTAAAGAGTTATGATCATGCTACTGCACTCCAGTTCTGGATGACAGAGTGAGACATCCAAAAACAAAACAAAACAGAAACAAAGCAAAACAAAAAGACCTCAGAAGTGGGTACCTGCCTCCTTTCTGCTTCACAGTCATCTATACAGCTTCCAATCTTGATTTACCCAACTAAAATCAATCAATCAATTTCACAAGTGGAGAATAGAAAAAGCACTTTTAATCATGATGTGCAGATTCAACACAAGGACTATCACAATTGAGTAGATCTCAAACAAGAGTTCCTTAACATATAACTCATTATGTGAGGAAAATTTGTCTAAGTAAAAATCATTTAGGGTAATTCAGTTGACAAAACAAAGAATAATCTTCATAGCAGTGATGCTTTTATGCATGCAGGTCACAGTCCGAGTACAAAAGGCCACAGGGACAGTATGAGTGCCCCCACTGGGGTATCTCAGGCTCCATCCAGGACGTCATCTGGAGATGTTCATGCTGTGGGCCCAAAGCAAGGCTGGCATTCCTCCCCTTTGCAGATTCCTCCATATGGCAAGCCTTGGTTTTCAGCAGCTTGCGGGGGTGGCCTGGGCTCTGAAAGGATCCCTGGGCATCTCGCTGTCCACCTGCCCAGGTGGTGGCATGTCCTGGCTGATGCAAAACCCGTCGAACCTCTGATGGTAGCACCTGCCTCTTGTCGAGGTGATTGGAGCTTCTTCATTATTTTAGTAATTGGTTTCTGGACTTCTGTGTCTCGACAGCGTTTTTGGCCCCTTTCAACTCCAGGAGCAGCTCCGTGCCTGGTGGACACCCAGCTCAGCAGCTTAAAAGCGCTGGAGTGCACTTTCCCACAGAACTGATGGCGTTGGCAGGAATGGTGGCTGAGTCCATCAAAGTTATCAAGTGCCCAGGCCCAGGCCTGCTCTTGGTTCAGGCCCGATGGCATGTAGGGCTCCAGACATGCCTGCCTCCAAGACCACTCTTCCAAGGCTGATGGATGAAATTCCATAGCTTCAGCCTCCTAGGCTTGACCAGGCCAAGCCAAGTAGCTAATCTAGGGAAAGGGCAGATGACCCAGTCCATTGCTGACTGCCTTCTTATAGAGCACTCTGTCTTGTATAGGAAGTGAGGTACCAAATTCTAATTATGTGGGAATTCCCACACATTATCCATGCAAATTGCTTCAGATGCTGACAGGATTATGATGCAAATTGAACCAAATTGTATTATTCTGGAAGGCAATGTTGGAATTCCTTCAGTTTTTATTGAATCAGGCAGTGGAAGGATTTGGTGACAGGAAGGGCCCAGTTTGGGCAGTTTCCATTCATAATACAAAGTCTTTCCATTTCAGACAAACCTATACACATTACATTAATATATTTAATTATCTTCTCATATCTGAGAGACATTGGCTTACTTTAGAGCTGGAACTCAGTAACATTGGACCACATCCGAGACCATAAAGCTAGTTCATGCTGGAGATGGACAGATATCCTAGGTTCTCAAGCAAACACATAAGACAGAGAAATGAGTGAAGGAGTATTAGTTGGACTGAGGAAAGGAGGGTCCTGTGCTTATTTAAAATTGTGTTTTTTCTATTTTTGTCAGGATTATGTTCACCAAAGGGACCTTCAAATACGGTGATTTCCATATCTACAAGGCAAATAGGTTGAGTTAATGTCACATTTTAAATAGCATGTTGTTGTTTTTTATGTTGGATACTTATTTTTAAATGTAATTGTGTGCATATTATTCTTCATTATTCCCCTTTGTCTACTCAGTCTACTTCCACTGCCATCTGTCTCATGAGCATTTTATTTTAAAGTGACTTTTCCCTAATATTATTATTTATTTAATTATGTATGTACATATCTACTTATATGTAAAGAGAATTTTTTCAGCTTTATTTATGTGTGATTGTGTATATTTAAAATGTACAACTTGATGATTTGGTATGAATTGTTAAATTATTACCACAAACAAGCTTATTAGTAAACACATCATGTCACATAATAACCCTCCCTTTTTTTGTGGTGAGAACACTTAAAACTGCTCTTAACAGATTTCAAATATATAGTGTATCATTATTAACTACAGCCATTGTGCTATACATTCGATTTCCGGAACTTATTTCTCATAACTGTAAGTTTGTACCTCATGACTAACAATCCCCTTCTTACCTTCAGCCCCAGCCCCTTGTATTCACCATACCACTATTTTTGTTGTTGTTGTTAGTTTGACTTTTCTAGATTTAACATATTAGAGAGATTGTGTGATATTTGTCTTTTTAAGTCTGGCATAATATCCTTCAGGTTCATCTATGTTGTTGAAAATGACAGGAATTCCTTTTGAAAGGCTGATATTCCATTGTGTACATATACCACATTTTCTCTATCCTGTGTACATTCTTAGATTTTTTTAAACATATCTTTGTTATTATAATAATGGCATAGTTAACATGGGAGTTTAAATATCTCTGCAAGATCTTGATTTCAGTTCTAATTGATATACACCCAGGAATAGGATTGCACAATCATATGGTAGATTCATTTATTAGTTTTTTTTGAAGAATCTTCATAATGTTTTCCATAATGGCTGCATCAGTTTACATTTTCACCAACCGTGTGCAAGTGTTCTCTTTGCTCCACATCCTTGACAACACTTGTTATCCTTTTACTTGATAATAGTCATTCTTTAACTGTGTACTTTTGTATCATTTAGTGTAATGGTCATTTTTAGGTATCACATTGACTGGACTGAAAAGTAACTAGAGATTACCTCAAGAACAGGCAAAGTATTATTTCTGGATGTGTCTGTGAGGATGTGCCCAGAGAAGACTAGCATGTGAGTCATCAGACTGAGTGGGGAAGGTTTGTTATCAATGTGACCGGTCACCATTCAATCAGCAGAGGGTTGTATTAAAATAGGGCAACTTCTCTCTTCTGGAGTTGGGATATACTATTCTTCTCTTGTCCTTGGACATCAAAACTCCAAGCTTTCTATCTTTAGGACTGTAAGACTTCATCACATCACGGTCCTCATGTTCTCTGGCCTCTGACCTTGGATTGAGAGTTACACTGTCAACTTCTCTAGTGCTGAGGTCTTCACACATAGAGTGAGCCATACTTCCATCATCCCAGGTCTCCACCTTGTAGACAGCCTTTTCTGGGATTTCTCAGCCACAGTCACATGAACCCCTAATAAGATCCCCCAATAATTCCCTATTATGTATCTTTATTTGTATCTATATTTATGTCTATCTCTAGCTCTCTATTTCTTAGTGGTTCTGTCTCTCTGGAGAGCCCTAATAAAAAATAGTCTTATACTATACAATTTAATGTTTGTGTGCATATATTTTCAATTTGCGTTTAAAGTAACAGGCTATATGTCTTGTTGTATTCAATATCTTCCACTTATCTTCAAGCCTGTAAGATCTTTATATGCACATTTCATCTGCTGCTTCCAACTCTGGCATATTAGCCTCTGACTAACCTCTGCCTTACTTACTTCCCCTGTATCCTACAGTGGACACTCAGATGGTCATAGCTCACCAACACCCACACAATATTCCCTTATGGGCCTGTGTTATGTTTTATCTAGGATATGTACCAATGAGCAGAATTGTCCTATATATAAACATAATTTTACTGAACATTGTCAGATTGTTCTTTATTTAGAATGAATGCATATTTACTCTCCAACAATAGAGGTTGGTGAAACAGTCTATGCACACATTTCTCACAAACACATTAATGGCTCAGTGTTCCAATGTTTTTCAGGAACTGTGTATTCTAAAGAGACCGGTTATAGAAGGGGCCTCCTTGTGCCATTTTTTCTAATTTCTGTCTCTCGTCCTGAGTCAGCATGCAGTGTGGTTCTGAGAGTCCTTCCCTGATGTTTAGCCTGAAATGTATCTTCAACTTTCTATCACATTGTAAGTTTATCTTCTAATAAATCTCTTTGTGTCTCGACTATTTGAGTGTGCTTAAAAGCCATAAGAAGAAGTACAACAGCAATGTCACATTCAACTTTATACTTTGCCCTGATCACTGGTTCCATGAGCACTGGTGGGAAGAACAGACTCTGGACACAGCTACAGGAGGGATGGAGGAAAAACGAGGGCACACAACTGCACACTGGGGACAAGGTCCATTCTCGGGGGAGAGAGAGCTCCATAGAAGCCCACACATCATCTGTAGTAATTTATTTATGTGGTAAATACTCTCATGTACTCTATGACTCTAAAATAAAATAATACTGCATACTTTTTTCCTTGCGATACTGTCTTTTCTTTTTAACAACCATGAAAACATTAGTGTAGATTTCCGTCATGAAATATTTTTCACATTATTTGTGCTAATGTCAGAACATAAAATATTTAATTAGAAAACCAGAAAATAAAAGAAGAGATATTGCCTGATGCCCATGGGTTTTAGAACAACTTGGGCAACTTGGTGAAACCTCATCTCTACAATTAAAAAAAAAAATTTAGCCAGGCATTGTGGTGCATGCCTGTAGTTTGGCCCACTTGGAAGTCTGAGAGGGAAGGATCACATGAGCCCAGCATATCAATGATCGGGTGACCATGAGCATCTCACTGTTCTCTAGGCTGGATAACAGAGTGAGATTCCAACTCAAAAAAAAAAAAAA